>NC_059477.1:20628306-20929378 GCF_018139145.2 Gymnogyps californianus | reverse complement strand
AAATTGCTTAGGTTAAAGCTAAATGCTGTTTTCAATTATCTTGAAGTCTGATTTGTTCTGTCCCATTTAAATTATGGATCCAGATGTATTATAATTTCAGGAACACCAATAAGCAGGAGTACGAGTAGAAAAATGCCAAATGACAAAAATAATACATTTCTCCTTTTTGGTTTTCGTAAGAATTTACAGAAATTGGCACATCAGAACTCCAGCTAGTGTCACACTAGATCAGATCAGAGTAAGCCTCCAGAAGATCATCAATGAGAGAAACAGGTTTTAAAAAGGGATTGGGGGCGAGGAGAAAAGAGAAAGAGAATTCAAAATATCCTCCAATATTTTAACAGAACATGTTTACATGGGTCAGTATCTGATCACTAGTTTAACCAAGACCAAGAAAACACCTTTAGGTAAACAGAGAGGGTTTGTTCTGCTCTGAACATAGCATTTAAAGAATTATCCACAATTCTTTATCCACAGTTACTTCTGTGACTGCTCATCCTGCATGATTTTCCCTTAGAAAAGTGCTCACTGTTTACATTATTGAGAATGGGCTCTAGCTTACAAAGTGCAATGATTTATTTAGCCTCTGACAGCCTTTGCCACATTTTCTGGCTGGGTCTGCTGTCCAAAGATAACTTTAGGCAGTAGGCCAGTTTTTAAGGCATGCCTGTAAGTTGAAACATCAGGCATCAAGACAGTAACATATAGGCATAAAAGATGAAGCCAATCCAGAGCCATCATAAGAAATTGCAACAACTTGCAAATACCCAACTTACTGCTTGTAGGCACTGCTTTAAACTAGTGCTGGCTCACAACTGAGAGACCATTATAAAATGGTTTTAAGCACAGCAATTCATAAGTAGGAGTCCCAAACTATTACGAACTTGAGTAGCATGAGCTACTATTTGGTGCTTCTGGGGGTGGCCTACAAGCAGCAATAAAGCAACTGTCAGTAACGTGTATTTGTAGAAGACCTGCAGCGACAGACAAGCTGTTAGTTCGCCCCATTAGCCACCACTCCCTGGCCAGAACAGAACAAGCCCTTCATTTTCCGGCACAAGATGGAGGTACAGTCTGATTACAAACCAGATGAAGCAGTCTAATCCTGAACTACTGGTTCATTCTTACATATTCTGAGCAGTTACTGCTCAGAAAATTGCCTCCAGAGGCAGACTGAATCAATGTTTTCTATATTTCAATGCAACATAAAAAAAAAAAAAGTGCCCTTAATTCATTACGGTATCTTCATCTCTCTAATGGGAGGCTCCAAGCAATCCAAAAAAGCACTGAACAGATTAATGTGATAGAAATAGCAAAATGATTCCTGCTCTAGCAGAGGCCATTGGATATCCATCCCTGCTATCAGGTCATGGACAAGTCACAGGTACAAGGCATGTTTAAAGGAAACCAAGCAATATTTAAGAATTGATTTAATAAGATAAATTTATGGGGCAAGTACAAGTATCCACAATAAAAGAAGCAAATGACGTAGGGCCAGATCCACTACTGTACTGTATTGTATACAATTTTGAATTACAGGATTCAATATCTACACTGCAGTAAGTTTATCAGAAATGCTTATAATCACTCTTAACTGCCTTTTTTGTTAGTGTTCTGGATATTTCTACCCGAGCAGGACAAGAAACTATTGAATACTACTGTTTGGTACCTCGCATGATGCATTAGTATCCTAACAGCCAGTAAAGTGATTTAGTGTGACACACGGTCCAAGCACTTTTTAACCAATACAGACATGTAATGTGTTCATTGTTGACTGATCGAGAGTACATCTGTAAAGACAGAAGCCCTATTTTTCCTCAGTATTTTTTTTGTTTCTCTTTTTCCTGATAGCTGAAACGAAATTTATCCCTCCCCTTGCTTTTCTCATTGGCACGCTGTAACACAGTGCAGGGCGCGAAGGGCTGGAAAAGGCCGTAGTGCCCCTTCCCATACCGTCATGCAGCTGAGCAGACACGAGGTCCACTAGTAAGAAGACACACGGCTGTTAAATGACGGTTTAAACCCCTCAGGTGAGGCTCTGCCCTCAGGCCGGCCGGCAGCGGTACGAATAAAGCCGGCGCTTTTGTGGGTTTCTACCACCTCCCGTTCTCCCACCTCCCGCGGTTACCCCGCGGGTAACCGACGCCGGGAGCCGAGTTCCCGCTGCCACCGAGGCGCCCCCCGCCCCCCACAGCGGACCCAGACGGCGGCGAGGGGACGCGGCGGCAGCACGGCCCAGCACGGCGCCGCCCTCCCCGAGCGCGCTGTTGACCGAACGGGCCAAGCTCTCAGATAACCCTTCCACGGCAGAGTGCCGACACTGACGCGTGGGCACCCTTCGGCCTCGCTACGGGAGCGCACACACCGCCCGCCGCAGGGCCCCCGCGGTCCCGGCCACCGCCGCCCGCCCCCTCACACCCACCGCCCCTCCGTCGGGGGGCGGCTGCCGCCGTTCCCCTCACGGCTTCCCGCCTCGGTGGCTGGCGAGCACCCCGCAGCCCTTCGCCGGGAAGGCGACGGCACCCGCCCCCGTAACACCACCGTACCTGTCCGAGGCTGGGCTCCTCCAGGAAGCGAGCGCCGCCTTCTCCCGGCGGACAGCCGAGGCACAGGGGCAGCGGGGCGGCCGCCTCAGGAGCTGCGACCCTGCCCGCCGGGGGCCGGGCTGCTCCGGGCGCTCCCCCCCGCCCCGCTCCCTCGGAGCCGCCCTCTCCTCCGCCCCGTCGCCGCTGCGTGGGGCTGGGCCGGGAAGAGACACCCACCCCTTCGGGCACCTCCTCCCGGCCGCGCGGTGGAGGAGGCCGCGGCTTGGGCAGGGGCCGCGGGAGCTGGCGTGGCGGGAAATGGCGGCCGGGCCGAGCTGAGGGGGGACGAGAGCCGCGCCATGAGGCTGCTGCGCGCCCTGCTGCGCGGCGCCTCCCCGGGCAGCATCCCGCAGCAGGTGGACTTCTACTCGCGCTTCTCCCCCTCGCCGCTCTCCATGAAGCAGTTCCTGGACTTCGGTGAGTCCCCGCCGGGCTGCCCTCCGGCCCGCCGCCCCCGCCTCGCTGCCTGCAGGTGCCTGTGAGGGAGCGGGGCGGGGGGCGGGGCGGCTGCGGCGCCGCCACGAGCTTCCCCTCCCCTCCCCGCCCCTCCCCCACCCCGTGTTAGCGCTGCCGCTTTCCCCTGCTGTTGCTTATCACTTCTTAATGCTGTCCTTTTTGGAAGAAAAAGGCTCTGCTTCCTTCCGGGAGAAGGGAGCCCAGTTGGCTCCTTCCCCGGAGACTGGAACTGTGGCAAGGTTGAAATTCAGCTGAAAACTCCAGTTTTTGGCATCACAAAAGTAGTTTGTTTTTTTCTGCAAAACCTGCAGGGTTGGGGAGAGTGTGGGGACAGTTATCACAATCGGTACTGTTAGAGCAGTGACTCAGAAAGGTGAGCTTTGTTAAGCCTTTTGCAAGCTAGCAGCAAGCAACCTTTTAAGGTATACCAAACACAAGAAACGTTTAACCTCAGCTGGCGCCGAGGAGCTGAAACAATCGTCACTTCTCAGTCACATGTCTGTGCCCTACAAAAACAGCTTACCCAAATGTTGTTGTTCTAGAAGATGTGTGAGAGAAGGAGCAGGACGCAAACACCGAGAGCCATCCTAGAGGACTGGGAATCTAGCCTTGAAAATGAGTAAATCGGTAACAGGATACTCGGTCTTACACTCCGCACTAAAACCACTTGTAATGCTCCCAGGTTTGACTGACTGCTTGGAAACAAAAGGGATCACAAGAATTGTTCTGTTCTGCTTCAAAGCAAAGGCTACACAGAGAAAGGTCTTGTAAGTCACACCGAGAAACCTTTTCAAAGCCTGCGGATGGAGCCATACTATAATACATTCTGTTTCTGTACCCAAGGTGCTCTCATGTGCATAAATGTTTACATAAATGTTGTATATAAACATTTAACTAGTTAGTTAATAGTTGTATTGGTTTTTACATTTTTGTAAGTAAAACATAACTGAGAACTAATCCTAGAACCCCAGACTTTGTATAAGTAGGAAGACTTACAAAGAAAACTTTGTCTTAACTGTCCATTGTCACTTCATCCATCTATTCAATGTTTCATACATTGCAATAAAATGTATCCAATATTTAAAACTCCAGATTTGTACAGGAACCCCACCATATATTCTGTTGCTACCATACTTCTAAGCAAAGAATCTTGCAATTCAGAGTTTGCTTTGACCTGTATTATTTTACCACTAAAATACCGATAAAATAATGCTTACCTTAAAATCACTGTTTATTTTCAAGGCACAGTGTTTCCTCATGTCGAAAGTTAGGCTACTTTTTTGCTGTTAGTACCTGAACATAAGGTAAAGATAATCTTGAAAACTTTTTTTAAATTTTTTTTTCCTCTCTTTTGCTTAAGGATTTAATAATAGATAGTAAAAATAACAAAGGCAAAAAAGGAGTAGAGTGCAACACCGAGACAGTATTTGTCTGTAAGGTTCTGTAGCCATTATAATCTGATGGTGTTTTCATTGGGGATTTTTTTGGCTCCTTTTGCTAGAGTGAGAGCAGTCAGAGAAGAAATCATAAAATCTGGTAATGCTAACTTTAAAAAAAAAAGAAAAAAAGTCTGCTTCTAGTTCCTCCAGGTTTTGATCTAGCAAATGGAATATTCCACAAGCAAATTTAGGTCTGGATCATATACATCAGTCATATCTTGGGTTACAAGCACATAGTATTTTCTTTAGGAGTCTTATCCATTCTTTGCCTAGATAGACCATAGTTGCACAGGGAAACAAAGTCATTTGCCCATTCACTGAAGTCTTGCTTACCCTAAGCTGTCTTCCGTATTTGACCCAGGATTGCAAAGATACGGCCTCCAGATACAAAACTAATTTGTGGAATGTCATTTGCTGAGTATATGAGGCATTTGAAGATTATCTTTACATTCTAATACCTTGAATCTGACTTGTTCATGGAATTTTACCTGAGAAAAGGGAAAGGCCAGTAACAGTCATGCCTGAAATGCAATCTGACTAGGGAGAAGAATGAAAGGTTTCTGGGCAGAGGTCATATGTAGACAACGCATAATACTGGTAAGTGTCACTGGGGAGGAATTTCTTGTAAGCTATTCACTTTTTTATTAAGTTAACTGACATTCTCTCATCAGTGTAGTTTATGACGTATCTGAGTCTGGATGCATTAAACTAAACTACTACATTTCCATTTGGTGAAGATTTTTCCTGTTTAAGACACTCCCAGCTTCTTCTTTTTCCATGTCCCTTCCTTTAATCTTCTTCCCCAACTCCGCCTTGCCACATGGAAGGAGCAAACTGAGCAGAAACACCAGAGTTAATTTTTAGGAGTTACCTGTTGTGAAAGGTACAGGTACCTCATCAAGTTACCTGTTGTGAAGCCTGAGGTATGTACTTCACTGCAGCAGATGAACAGGTTAGTAAGTTCAGATGCTATTTACATGAGACTCTTGAAGTCTAGAAAGAAGTCTGGCTGAGAATAAAGTACAGCATTTCTTAGCCTCTTCCCCACTCCACACCGTCCTCTCTCACCTAGTAAAACAAGTGTTGTGGGAGTAAATTTAGGTCTTGATCTTAATAATCACATTTAATTGCCACCCACACAGATGGCACCTGTCCTTATAAAAGGACAGGTCAGTTATCAACAGGTGCAGTAATTTAGCTTCTAGCTTTTAAAAATGTAAAAAAGTTAAAAAGTAAATGTATGGGAGAACTACTATTGTAATGACTAAGCACAGTAGCTGTCCTACTTTTATTTCTCTCAGTATTCATGTGAATTCATTCATCTGTCTTCTCTTCCTGTAAGACAGTGAATTTAAACTACAACAGATCTAGCTGAAAATGAGATAAATATTACAGAATTAATTTACTGGAAGTGTTCCAATATGAGTTATGGTAATTCAGTAAGATCAGTGATCAAGCAGTGTGTATGGGACCATGATACTTTCTCAAGCATCCTTCCCATAAATAGTTTCCTGTGCTGGTTTCATTTGCCTCTCTGACATGCTCAGAATGACATACTGTTTGATCAGTGCTAGTTACAGTCAATGATGTTTGCTGCAAATAAAATGAACAATTTACATGGATAGTAGCGATATTTAAAGTTGAATAGTATGGGTCTGCAACTATTGCACTAGTTACTCTATATATTGAAGATTCTCATTACCACAGCAGGGCTGGTAGGTTTCAGTGAGTTTACATTTTGAAATATAAATGGGCCGCTGCCATGAAAGAAACACTGGCTTACCAGACTGGCCTAGTCAACTTTAAAACCAAACCACAGACCCCTTATGCAAGAAAGTAAGAGTTTGTGTAGTTCTCTACCATAAGTACTGACTTTATTCTGATGTTGTCATATATTTATTTTGGTCTTAGGATCTGAAAATGCCTGTGAAAAGACTTCATTTATGTTTCTGCGACAAGAGTTGCCTGTGAGATTGGCAAACATAATGAAGGAAATAAGCCTGCTTCCAGACAACCTCCTAAAAACACCTTCAGTTCAGCTGGTGCAGAGCTGGTAAGAACAGCATCATTTCAGACCTTTAAGGGTGACCTTCTGCATATACACAAGTTGGAGAAACTCATTCTGTTCTATAGAAAGAACATTTCATGTGCTCGTTACATGAACATCACTTATTTAGACTGAGTAAATATCCCAATGTGACACACATCAGAAACTAAATGTACAGACTTGGGAAAAAAACTTTAGGATCAATTAGAGAACCAACAAGGGAATTAAAAATCATTAAGTATTGCAGATAGTTGTGTATGAGAATGCAGTAAAAACAAAAATCCACCAGAACAATGTTTAATAGGGGACTGACTTACCTAAAATGAAGCAGCTAGTTGAAGAAACCAACAGAAGCCGGCTAATGCACAAAATGCTTGCAAAAGATAGTAGAAACCATTTAAAAGACAGGTTATTGCAGATTGAGAGTAAAGGAAGGTGTAGAAAATACGAAGAAAGAGCAATAGGAAGCTCCCAAAGCCAAAATATGTAAAACAGAAAGAATACGAGGCTATTAAAATAAAAAAGACATCCTTTGAAAAGTAAAATTTGCTTTCAAGTAAGGAACTTACACATAAGCATAAACTTTTGTAAGATGAAAGCAAAACAAAGAGATTGCTTGGCAACTGCTCAAGGCACATGGCTATCTGGAAAGGCTTTTAAAGTTAAGAGAACAGAAAATCTGCCAGTGAATAAGTGGGATTGATTAGAGGACTGAATATAAAAAGAGCTATCAATGAAGGCTCTTAATGAAACACGAATGCTTAAATTCTCATGATACTAAATGACATTGATCAAATGGGAAATGAATTCCACTTGGACAAATGCAAAGTAGAGCACAGAGAGGAACCTCTTCTCCCTGTATGCTTGCTTGCTTACAATGGAAAAAGAAATTTTGATGCTGCTGGGGATATTTTTCTGAATATGTCAGTTGATGGGTGAGAAGGCAAATAGTGTTAGGAACTGCATAACAAATGGGGAGGAATATAATTGTACCACTGTGTTAGCCCATTATTCCTCTGAATTGCATGCAGTTTTAGTCACTCCATCCTGAACAGAAGAGACCAAGAGGGATAATCAGAGGGTTGGAACAATTTCTACGTGAGGAGAAACCAAATAGAATTCTTCAGCTTGGAAAATACACATCTAAGGAAAGAGATGGCAGAAATACTTAAATCATGAACAAGCTGGGAAGATTTTCTAATAACAGGAACTCACTGGGGCTGCAAATAAGTGATCACCTACTGTGTTTAAAACACAAGGAAGATCTTTTATGCATTCTAATTAAATTGTGGAATTCATTGCTCTGGAAATTTTGGAAGAAAACATCATGAATAGATTCAAAAAGATCTAGCAAAATTCACAGGGGATAGGTCAATGGGATATATCGAATACAATGATTTGGAAACAAGCAACCTTGGAAGACCATAAATTGCTAACCAAAGGGATCTGGGGAGGCATATTAGAATTGGTCTTTGTCATGTTTCTTTCATTTAAAGGTATGTCCAAAGTCTTCAGGAGATCCTTGACTTTAAAGACAAAAGCTCAGAAGATTCAGGGGCTATTCATAGGTAAGGATTTGCTGTCACATATGTTAATATTATGTTAACATTATGTAGAAGGACATAATGGCAAGAAAATGATAGCTTAAGAAAAGTTTCAGCTATTTCCAGTCTTTACATAAGAATTGCAGTAATGTCACCCCCTGTCCCTAAAAGGAGGGTACATTAAAACATGAAACAAAGCACTTTTATGCCATATCATTCTGGTCAGGGCTTTTTTTGTTACACTGAAGAAGCTATGAATATGTTAAACTTGACAAAATGTTTACCAATTCTTTACTTGTAATGTTGGAACTGATGTATGGAATTTTGCACCTGTAGAGTAGGTTTGGTCATCGTTGGCTGACTATAACTGCCATTTGACAGGCATGGGATGATCTGCATGAAAATGGTTGGCACAGTTTTCTCTTTTTCTTGGCAGTAATCAAGATAATAAATAATAATTTTGTAAATAATCAATAATGGTTCAGTACTGATTGTTTCAATGCTAGTTGCTTGAAATACGCTGTAAAGACTGACCTGTCTTCTTATTGCCGTAGGCAGACCTGTGATATTTCTGTACATAATGGTCTTCATTTTTGTAGGCAGATACTGTTTGCCACAGTATTAAATTCACTTGAAGGTGAAATACTAACAATGTATTAATTTTAGTTTTACAGATACTGTGATAAAAATCCGGAATCGACACAATGATGTAATTCCTACAATGGCTCAAGGAGTAGTAGAGTACAAGGAAAGCTTTGGCATTGATCCCGTGACCTCACAGAACGTGCAGTATTTTTTAGACCGTTTCTACATGAGTCGCATTTCAATTAGAATGCTCCTTAATCAACACTGTAAGTGCCATTGTTGAAAGGAGGGGAAATGATACCTGTACTATGTCAGTATATTTTCCTTTCATTTTTAAGTGCTTAATATGTACTTAAATGCTTCTTAGGAGTACACTATTTGCCTTGCTGTTTATAAACTCATTCTTAATACAATTCTTAAAATATTTATTAATAGTAGGCTTTCAAATATGGTGAAGATTGGAGTTATAGATTGCCTATAAATTTCTGTTTAGCAAAACTGAAGACAAATTAAAATTATAAAATTATATTGGGTATTAAATAATATTTTCTTTTTTGGCAGCTTTACTGTTTGGTGGGAAAATTAATCCAGCTCATCCAAAACACATTGGAAGCATTGATCCTAGCTGCAATGTTGTTGAAGTTATTAGAGGTAAATTCAGCAGATAAGAACAAGAATCCTGAAAACTTACTTACATCAATGTCTATACTGAGAGCCAATACGCATCTTGATATTCATATACTGTTTAGTTCTTTCCTACCTGGAGCAGAAGTTTCATTTAAAGTGTAATACAGTTTTGTCACTTTTTCCTATAAACCCAGTTTTTGTGAGAAAATACAAAATCTCCCTGACAGTGCACAGTGTTTTCCATTTTTGTTTTTCTTTTTGGCAAACTGTAAAGGAGAGAAAAAAAAGTGGAGGGGGAAATGTACTTTTCTGTGTTTTTATTATAGATGGCTATGAAAGTGCCAAGACACTTTGTGATTTATATTACATGAGCTCTCCAGAACTCATCCTTGAAGAGTTGAACGGTAAGTGAATATGGGATGAGGCACTCTCTTGAATGTAGCGATGGCTTCTTCTGAAGTAGCTGGTGGTGAAATGTTCTCCTTCCACTTTTCATATAGTTAATGATGTGTTCTCTATATCTATTGTCATAAATAGCTGGGTGTTTCTGTTCTTTGTTAAATCTGGCAGGTGGCTTTCCCTACTCCTCCCTTTCATTAGAAAATTGAAATCAGTAGAAAAGTTTTTGACACTTCAGCTGTTGATATAACAGATTTTTGCAGCCTCCTTCCCTCCCTAAGGTTTCTTGCATGTCTTCACCCTACACTGTCTATTGCATCTCACCCTCTCTGCATTTCTTGTGACACTTTGAAGATTTACACTAAACATTCCATTCTAATTTCTCTTGCTTATTCAGCTATCATGTTCTTGTAGTTGTAATTAGATAGAGTCACTCAAGTCATGGTAAAAATTATTTGAACCCATTGGCTGTGACTTGAAAAAACAGTTTACAGTTGTGTTGCTACGAACTCAGAGGTCAGCTATTGTCCTCATAGTCCTGCTGAATGCTAAAGAGCCTTTCTGACACTACTCACTAGAGTACTTTTCAGGACACTAAACGCCAGGTTCGGACAGATCTACAAAAACAAGGAATCAAAATTGCTTCTACAAGTAATTGCAAAAGCCAGAGTGCAACCACAGTAACTTGGCCTATGAAGCTAAAGGCAAAGAAAGTGTGACCTTGACTATACATTCCAGATCTTTTCTTCCTACTGTACAAAACCTGTCGTTCTGTATCTAGGTTAAAGAGTTTACCTCTCTCCATCTTTGGAGCATGATACTAAAAACATTTGTAGGAAACTGTCAGTCGTGCTAGCTTATTGTCTATACCGAGGGGTCATTTAATGGTGTATGTGCTCCAGAAGCCAGAACAAATAGTTTCGTTTTTATAAAACGAGTGACCTTTTGCTCAATGAATTGTGAAGGTGACTTAAACCTGATCCAGGGCCAGTGCACATTCCTTGCCCACAGCTGAGTGGAGACCATTATTTAAATCTTAGGCATGGGATCTGGGGGTGGAGGCATAGAGGGAAGCGATTAACTTGAGGACAGGAACCTGACACATTTCAAAGTGTGATTCCCCCCCCGCCTTTTATTTTTGCTGGGTACATAGTTTGTTCTAGATCTTTTGACATCACTAGTCTTCAACATTTATATTCATAAAGCACTGGTCACTAACACAGTCTGGTGAGAAATTATTAATTTGTTGAACTGAAAGAACCTTAAAAGCCAGCAGAATTTTCTGAGCAACATTTCCTTAATTTTTGATATAATGAACGTGTTCCCGTGGTATATTTTCTAGAATTTATTATTTTAAAAAAGTTTGAAAAGTATGCCAGTTTTATAGACAGAATTGTCTATATAATTTTTGTTAAGGTTTCTTGTTAGAAATCAGCTAATGTCTAAATGAATCCAAGAATAGGCTGTGCTGTCATTACTATTTGGTGCATTATAGGATCATAAGATAATTCAGGTTGGGAGGGACCTCAGGTTTCTAGCCTGACCTCCTGCTCGAAGCAGGGACAGCTGTGAGGTCAGACTAGGTTGCTCAGGCCTTTATCCAGTTTGGTCTTACAAATCCTCCAAGGATGATGACTACATAACATCTCTGGGCAACCTGTTTCAATGCGTAACTGTCATGGTGAAAAAGTTTATATCCAGTCTGAACCTCTGTTATTTCATCTTACACTCACTGTTTCCTGTTCTCCCACCACCTGAAGAGCCTGACTCTATCTTCATGGTAACCTCCTCAGAGGTATTAGAAAGCAACTATTATATGCCCTAATCAGTGATGCCATAGTGGGTTTTAAGCTTAATTTCTAAAGCAGCAAGCACATTTGAAAATCTTGAGTATGACTTTTGATTAACATACAACTTTTCAAAAGATTGCTGTTCAAATTATCCTTCTCTTGTAAATTCTCTCAACAATACAAATATACATTGTGAATTACTGTGGGAATGAATAAAAGATACCTAGTTTGCTATTTAATTATTTAGACTCTTTTTTTCTCCAGCTAAATCACCAGGACAGCCCATGCAAGTGGTGTATGTGCCATCACATCTCTATCACATGGTTTTCGAACTTTTCAAGGTCTGTGCACTTACCGTTACACAATTCTTTTATACATCTTTGTTTAGTGAGATTGTATTTTTTTGACTTTTTGAACCAATTCTAGACAGCAGTGTGTTTTTGCAAGTGCAAACCTCTTGCTATTTGAGTGCAGGAAGATACCTAAATTGTACTATTTAGACAAACAGTAACTGCATAGAAAATGAACAGTTTTGGAAGATGTATTATCTCTTTTGCCAAGCCGCTGAATACATCAGACACCTCCTGAGTAGACAGCTTTGTCAAAAAATCTTAAAATGTATAAAGACATTAATTAATAAAGCAAGTGAGAATTTTGGGACAATTTTTACGACATCTTCAAATCTGGTTAATGTGTAACAGGTCCTATAGAGCTTTCCTCAGGCAGTTCAGTCCTAGACTTTTCTTGATCTTTGTGTCATATTGCATTTACTATGCATTATAAAGAATTCTACAAATAAAACTGTACATTCAAATATTCAGATGTTTGTTCTAAAAAAATTAAATATTTGAAGTCTGTGTATTCTAATAAACTATAGAAATATTGTTACTGAATAAATGAGAAATATTAAAAAAACCTATTCTAAAACCATATACATTTGTCCTGATTCTGAAATACGTGATTAAAAATAACTTTCCTAAATGGATGTTTTAAGATAATATACGAAGTGGTAAAAACAGGATTTAAGTTGTGCTTGAAAATTGCAGAATGCAATGAGAGCCACCATGGAACATAATGCTGATCGATGCATTTATCCTCCAATTCATGTACACATCACGTTGGGAAATGAGGATTTAACTGTGAAGGTACCCACTTTGTTTTATTATTTTGAAGGTTATTTTGATTAGGTTTTTTTCCCCTCTCATAGGCAGCATATTACTAACTTTAGCTGGTGATCTGGTTCCAACAATAGATTGTATGTGATGATGTAGTATATAAGTAACAAGACCATGGAATTTCACATACTGCATCAGCAGGAAATTCATGAAGAGGTTGCACAGTCACACTGAAGGCTCTGCAGTAGAATTCTATGCTTTTGTCATGCTCATGTCTTGCCTAGCTTATAAGCAACCATGACTAAAAATGAAGTAGCATCTTTATACAATTGTAATATCAGCATTTTGTACGTGACAATAACAGAGCTACACAGGTGTGAAACAACTGAAAAAAGGGAAATAAACATTGTATATTCCATGCAAATCAAACCTCCCTGAAGTACGGTTTGCAGAGTAATTTCTTCTTTTTCCATACAACATCCATGTTGGATTTCAAAGACCAACTGCAAGCACTGGCTTTTTCATAGGTCTAACTAAACGGTAGTAAAACAACTCTTCTGACTTACTGCTTCCGTAACAGGTTTTAATAGATTGCATTTAACTGGCAGTATTCCTGAGGAATAAAGATAAAAATACATAGAACCTGGTATTTGCTAAAAGGTATAGATACTGACTTCAGACAAAATTGAGTTATGAACAAGATAAAAGCAATGCGGAATTTAAGTAGAATTTTCTTGCTTCCAAGAGATTATGAATGCTTCTTATGGTAATATTTTATTTAAATGGTTTGGATAAGGGATGAAAGGGAAGGATTAATCTCTGGTCATTGCTGTAGCTGAGAGATGAGAATTTAAGAAAACCCATAATTTAATAGGGACAACTTTATGTTTTACCTGAACTTTTTCTGGATCATTGTTTGAGAGAAGCTGTCTTTTATAAAAACGTATTCAGGGACATAATGCTACATGTTCCTTCTTGTTCCAGATGCGTGATCGTGGTGGAGGTGTTCCTATGAGGAAAATTGACAGACTATTCAACTACATGTATTCAACAGCACCACGTCCACGTGTTGAGACGTCACGAGCTACACCTTTGGTATGCAAATCTTTTATACCTTGTCATCTTGGATATGTTTAATTGTCAGAAAAGAAACCATTTAGCCAAAGCTATGAAGTACTGATTTTATAGATACAATGAGTATCACCATTTGAATGTTACAGCTTAATTCAAATATTTTTCTGACAATAACTGGAAAATTGCATAAAATCCTAAAATACTAAAAATTATTTAAACTTCTTCAAGATTCTCTTTTTCTCTACCAAATATAAAATCAGCTGCCTCAAGCAGAACACTTAGCTATGCTGCATGTACTGCAGTAAGGACAGGACTCTGAATTCTTCTTGTGGCCACTGAATGAAAGGAAAAATAATTATAGCAATGATTTCAGATCAAGTCCGTAGTTTCATTTGTACTGTGTAGTCAGTTGTACCATCCCCCAGCAAGGATGAAGATACGCAGATGCAACAGGGCATATGAAGAATCTACTTTGGTCTCATGTGAACTTAATAGATGCACAAGAAGTAAAGCCTTAGCTCTCAGTAAGAAGCTCTGAACAGCTTTCCTGAATTTATTCTCTCACGTGGCATCATTCAAAATGTGTTTTTTAAGTGTATATAGTGTTCTGCATCTAGATGACTGTGCAACTCATTAAACACTAGATCTTTACAGAGAAGTGTTGTGTATGTTCATTGAGAGATTACCTCTAAAATTTAGTAGATAAAAAAAATTATACTTAACACTTCAAGGCTATGTCCTGCTACTGCAGACAGGGCTTGATAGAATTTTAGTATAAGCTACAAATACATAGACATTGCTTCTTGGACCTTTTTTATATATACTGATGATGAAATGTATCTGACTTGAGTACTTAGTGTTCTTAAGATTAGCAGCTCCATGAGGCATAAGACAGACTCAGTACGTTTTTCTCTAATGGTGTCATGTCATCTTGAAAAAGCTACCATGATACAAGAAGCGTTATCTAGCAGCCCTGTCTGACAAAGGAATAAAACAGTTTTCTCAATCACAATCATCCATGCATTCTTCTGTTTCTGGGGTGTATAATAGTTTCTGGGGGGCATAATAGTTAACATTTGAACTCCTCTTACTGTCAAACATTACGCTTAGTTTGTCTGTTTACCTATTAAGTTAAAACAGAAACCACCACTGATTGATGCAATTAATGAAAATACACTTTTTCTCCTGGATCAGGCTGGATTTGGTTATGGCTTACCCATATCACGTCTGTATGCACAGTACTTCCAAGGAGACCTGAAACTGTATTCCTTAGAAGGCTATGGTACAGATGCAGTTATTTACATAAAGGTATGATGTAACACTTGACCATTTTAAATTTGTCAGCAACTCTTATCTATCTGCTAATGGAACTCCTTGTTCTGTTACTATAACTTCAATTAAAAAGAATCGTCAGCTAGTGTCTTCTCTACTTACAGGCCTTATCAACAGATTCAATTGAAAGACTCCCTGTATATAACAAAGCAGCCTGGAAACATTATAAAGCAAACCATGAAGCAGATGATTGGTGTGTGCCAAGCAGTGAGCCAAAGGACATGACCACTTTTCGCAGTATATAGCTTTTTCCTCAACAGTTCATAAGAAGTAGGTATGTCTGTAAAGGGAATTTAAAAGACCTGATTTACACCAAGATGCTGAGCCACATTTGATATGTGAAAGTAATTTTAAGTGGAGTAACAGAAGGTGTAATGTAATTACTGTTTCCTGGAATTAAAAAAAAAACCAAAAAAACAACAAGAAAACCCCCAAACCTGTACATACTTTTAAATTTTAAGTGAGAAGGTCACACTTAATTTGTTCCACTTTCTATTTATGACTACTTTCAGTAGCTAAGTCAAGAGAGCAGTAATTTCAGGTTTTATAGGTACCAATGCAATCTATATCACATCTGGTTAGAAATGTATTGATTCATATAATTACAAAATTGTTTTAATGGAAGAACTATTGAAAAAGCTCATCAGAGCATTTTTGCATTATACAATATTACAGATTAATGAACAACTCATGTAAGAAATAGAGGAGCCCATTGCTATACCTTTGCACCTGTATGGCACTTTCTGTTATCTTAAGCATGCTGAAGCCTAATTTTGCAAAGTTAGATATGTTGCCTACACACCTTGCCTACATCAAGGTTTCTTGCAGCTGTAGAAATCATGCTTAGGTCTGTAGGGATTAAAAAAAAAAAAAATCAGTTCTAGCTGCTACCACTGGTATAATGTATCTCAGGTATGTGGTATCAGTCATATTTCTTTGGTTGTAATGTGAATATTTAATACATGTGAAAAACTTACCTTGCCGTGATCATTGTGAATTAGCAAATAGTGTTCACTTGTGTACAGTAAAGATATGCTGTCTTGCATTTGATTATATTTCTGTAGGTAATACCAAAACACAGTATCAATGTTCTAGCCCTAGTAAGATCTCAGGCTCGGGTATATCAGGTCACAGCTGTAAGTGGAAACTATTTTAATAAACAGATTTTTAAAATTTGCCCTTAATAGGGCATCTCTATTACTTTGACAATAGAAACTACCTTCTCAGGAGTATTTAAGAAAAAGTGGAATTAACAGTTTTTGAAAATACCTTTGTATTTGTGATGTGCTTCTGGCCTTGTTTATGTAGTAACTGGAATTCACACTATAACATAAATAAGGTAAGCAGAATGTGTTTCTCAGTCAAAGGCAAACTGTCAAAACATACTGAGGAAGATAGAGAGGGGAATGAGTATTACATTTCAGGTACAAAGTCCTTTTAATAAAGGATTCAACTTCTTTTAATGCCTATTGTGCCAGCTTTGTTCATATCATAGACATCTATGTTGCACCTCGATCCCTGTCATTCCTGAACACTTTAGGAGTGATGCAGTTAAAGACTCTGAGAAGTAATCCTTTTCTCCAGTTAATTCTTTGCGTGTAATTCTGTGATTTTTGTTCTGCAGCAGACATGCATAGTCCCTCTCAGAAAGAATAAGACTAAATTTTGCTAGTTTACTAGCTCTGCACAGAGCAGAAGGTGAGATGCCACAAGTGAAGGGAATAGCTGGTATGTTAGAAATTGAAGTCATGCTATTCTAGTTGTAGCTGAGCCAGATTAAAGATTATCACCTGCTACCTCCCTAGCCTAGTTCTGCAAAACAGTAAAATAGTTTTATACCCTGGTCAAGCTAATGTAGGTCACTTTAACAGGAGTGATTTAACGGAATAGGCTATATACAGTTAAACTGACACTCTGAGGGAGGATTATTCTAGCTTAATTGCCACTAGAACAGTACAGTTCCCTGCTCCACTCAAGCTTGTGGGCACTTTGAGAGATCCCTATTTTTCTTCTTTACAAGGATGTGAGGTGGTGACTGGCATACCTTTCAATCTGCATGGCTACAAGTGAGGAGAATCTATAGCTGTTCTCTTTTTCAACCCTGCAAGAGGATGTATATGAGAAATTCCACATATTGTAAAATGGGGCCTGTACAAAAGTTAGAGGGAATGCTTGCAGCTATTGTTTTTGCTAAACTAAAGCTGAAAGTTACAGCAAGGGATTTTAAAAACTCAACTCTGAAGCTGAACATTCTAGCTTTTACGCTAAGTATTTTAACTAACTTAATTGAACTGATTTTAGTAATATCTAAGAACTACAAGAGATGTTTCTGAAGAAAAGCTAACAGAGTTTGGTTTCTAGAAAGTCTGTTAAAGTATTTCATATGGTATTATTGAAATAAAACCTCTTTCATACTCTCAGCTAGCTACCAATTGAATTCTGATTATTAGAACTTGCTCTGTAATTATATTTGTATCTATCTCCTCACCCGCCACCCCAAATGATTGTGATGAAAACACAAATGTAGTAATATTTTGGTTTACAATGTTTAACCCTACTTATAAGTTTGGTCTTTGATTACTTTTGATTTAAATAGAAGATAATTTTTGTGTTTAATATTTTCATTACCGTACTGAAGTCATTGCTAGCACACTGGTTATGTTGAAGTGAATCACTGTAGAAAATTAGGATACTAGCTCAGCTATCAAAATGCTGAGATTAATAGTTTTGTATGCAAATGAGCTCAGTCTTGCACTATAAAACTAATCTTGGTTTGTGTTAATTTTTTGAAAGAATCACTACATTTATTAATTAAAACTATTTTAAAAATTAAACTTTCAGTTGGGTGATTTTGTGGCTTGGTACCAAGGTAGTTCTGTGGAGCGAGCCTTCTTGTTTAGCATCTGACAGATGTTGAATGCTGTGGTCTGTGATAATGAATGTTCTTATGCTCAGGTGCCAGGTGAGCTTATCATCCCTGCTATGGCCTCCATTTAACTACAACAGCTCTGCACACAGGCAAACCTTTGAAACCATTATTTCCACTAGTCTCCTTCCTGAGAAACAAACTCTTCCCAGGGTGTGACATTCAGTTCAGTAGGCTTAAAGGAAAAAGGTAATACATGGTTGTATCAATATTCTCTGTTCTAGCTGAAAGCACTTAACTGAGAAAGAAACTTCCTTGACTGAATTAATTGAAGGGTGGTTTTACATGTGTGATCATTTGATCATTCTGTACTTCTAATTCCCTTCTCCTTTATCAGTCGGGCAGCATTCCTCTCTGGGTCAAGGTCTGCAAGTTTGGAGTACAAATGCAAAGCTACTGGAAACAAAGTAAATAAATTAAATCTTGACCAAAGAATTGTTTCTTAATGCACAAAACTGAAAATTGAACCTCTTTTTAAAAGTAATTATTACCAAGATTTTTAAGCTTTATTTTGGAAATGCATAGTGTGCAGAAGCATTTCCACACAGTCCTTTTGCTGAAATTCAGAAGACATTTATACAAAAAAATAACAACTGTGAAACACCAACAGTGAAGTTCATTCATTTAATTAAAATGAAAAACAGTCCATAGATTTAAAGGAGAACTTGGTCCACATAAATGAATTATGTAAGTTTTGTTCTAGTCCATTCTATGGTGTAATTGATATTTAAACTAGTCTTTGTTTCTGGAATAATCTAATTAAAGAAAGTGCTGTTGTAGTATCTCTAGAAAATAGTATGTAAATATACAAAACACCAATTCATGTTCTAAACTATTCTGAGAATCAAATCCTCCTTTAAAGAGAAATAATCTGTAGTCTACAATCAAACATTTAAATACAATGCAGAAACCCAGTGCTTCACTGATAATTTTTCCTACAATCCCTCCCTCAGTATTTTAAGTTTGAAAAACAGTGTAGTTTAAAATTAGCAAATATATAAATTTGGTCCGCAAAAATCTTGTAGCAGGTAGAAAAGAGAAATACATGTATTGCAAATTGATCTTATTCATAGCATAAATCTATAAAACTATGTATTATTTAGGAAAAATAGGTTAAAAAAGATCTTATTTATAGGTTTAAACCTTGTCCCAACACCATACGGGTAGTGTACAGAAAACTTAATATTACGCTTAGTATATGTAGTTTGTGAAAACTACTTAATATTTCTCGTTATTTTCTCAGTAAATTGCAACACATAGAATTCAAAAACAATGTGCTACTACAGTGAAATGAAAATCCCAGAAATACAAGAATTTAAACAAAATAATCCATAAATTTGAAATACATGCTTTCTTTTTAAATTAATTTGACATTACCGTTTTCTTAAACTTAATTTTTACTATACATCTTTAGTGGCAACAGATAAACAGACTGTCACAGACTGAATTTGTTGGCAGGATTTTTCTATTGTCCCTCTGTCAGATTCAACTCTATCAAATGCTAGTTGAATAATATTGGAATGATTTTTAATACAGTATTCTACTTTTCACAAACATCAATTTCAATGAAAAGGGTGTATGAGGTCTTAGAAGCACAAATATTACTTAAGGCAGAAAGTTAAATTATTGTCTATTAGTACAGGGAGTCAACTAGGAATAAAAATACTGAAAACATTATTTCATTTTATTGGGCTGTAAATGGGGAGGGACCATAATTAAAAAGTAAAAAACCACCTACCATGTTAAACTGTTGCACTTTCCCTCCTCCCTCAATTGTACAATTATATACAAATCTGCTGAACTTCCTCAAGATGAAGTAAGTCTGCGCTACAATAAAACAGGGTCATTTTAGCAGCTTGATTCAAGAGTGGCTACCACTCTGCCAGTCTTGCGAACTTCTCTCTCCTTCTTTTGAACCTTTTCCTTCTGCTTTTCCAGTTTTTCTTGTGTTTTTCTAATATCCTTAATTTTCTTCTTTATTGTTGATCGGTCATTTTGACTGGAAACTCCCAAAGCCTTGGGGGGGAAGGAAAGAAGAAAAATGCCTCCTCATTAATTTTTCCAACAGCACTGTCAACAGTGCTTGTCCATGAACAATTTAAGAAAGCGTTATTCACTTTGCTGCAAGATAGTCTGTTTATTTGAAAAACAAGGACCTAAGTCCTCAAAAGCATTGTAAATGATCATCTGGGTAACAAGGTAAGTAAGGAAACAAGGGCCTACTCTTGTTCGCTTGTGAAGTAACGGCTTCTCATTGCATTTTACAAACACGTAGACACCTGAGAATTTCCAACAAATAGCACAATAAGCAGTAGTCTCAAAATATTTTTCTAGCTCTTTTTATACAAGAGGAATTTATATTCAGTAAGTACTCTTTAATTTTTATTATTAAATTTAAAGTGTATTATTAAAAAGTATATTCAGTAAGTAAACAGTACACTTTGATTTTTGATCAGCAGGTGGCAGTACCCAATTCCAAGTTACAGACAGTTACACACTCTCTGGAACTCCGAATGGCATTAGGTGTAAATTAAGCTTTAAGCATCAACATCCAAAGTTCCCCAAATAGAGACAGTCATTTGACAGACCAGTAACAGGTATTTCCTCTGTGTCCAAGGAAATATTTATTTAATAAAATACAGGACATTTAGCGTTGCACGTTTATTCTAAAATGCAGGTATATTTTGGAGACTGAAGTTAGACACTTTTTTTTCCTTCGTAAAACATTCAAATCCTACTATTGATCATTAACAATAATTTGCCTTATGCCAGAATAGACCAATGAACCTCATTTTAGTCACACATCTTGCCTGTCCAAAATGCAGTTTGATAATCTAATGAGAAAGAAAAACTGAAAGAGTTTACTAGCACTATAAGGGATACATACCATGCAGCTTCCAGAGGTAAAATGGCAAGAAAAGGCTCCAAAGATTTAGAATAGATTTCTTCAGCAGGAGTAAAAACCAAAAACATTTAAAACGTCACCAGATAGGATTTTAGCCTTCCCATTTGAAGAGGAGCTGTGGAAGGGATTTCTAAAACTGGATCCTGCTATTCTATGCATTTGAACTGGCTGGATCTTGTTTTGATATGACCTTACGCTGAGATTGATGATATAGGTATCAAGCCCCTCTGGGGAATTATGCTTACTTTGATTTCCTCAAGATGCAAACAAGGAAGAAATACTTGGTATTTTTCAGATTAAAAATGGCTTGTCTTTAATTGTACAATCCGTTACTAAATTCTCATCTAACTGTATAGTCTCCAAGTATTTCAAAAGCAAAACTCTATCCCTTAAAAAGCCATGAAAACAGGAAAATAGAGTTTGTAGGTTAAAAATATGTCTGAATAAGCAGTGAAATTTATACAGTTACAAATCTATCCTGGGATATTCACATACCTTTAACTTCTCACTGTCGAGCTGCATTAACTGCTGTCCATCTATGTTCATAGCTGTGAACTCTGTAATATACTGCTCCATGTTCATTCCCATTAACCAGTGGCATACTTGCTGGGTGGTCCATTCAGAAATAGGTCTACTGTGCCATTGATTTTGCTTTCCTGTTGTTGTGAATTCATCATCTAATGCCTAACCAATTGAGAAAAGTCACCGTAAGCAATGTTTTCCTTGACTATATGTTGAATTCCAGTTGCCAATTGAGTTTGATTAACAAAATGCATTTTTAAACATACTCTAGCTCCAAAAGGACTTAAGTTCTTGAGATCACAGTTTATAGTCAGTTTGCTATAAACAAAAAGACACTACAACATTCAACACAAACTAAGTCAGAAATAGAGAACATAAATGCTTTTCTCCAAGAAATTATATAGCAAAGCATGAGCTTAAATTTGATGTATCCTAACAATGAACAAGCTCCCTCAGTGAGTTCGTTAAGGTATCCATCAATCATAGTGTTAGATACTGCCTCACACAGTATCAAGAAGAATCAAGTAACAATAATCAATATACAGTTGAAGTGCTAAGTGAATGAAATCCAGAATAAAAGCAATTCTAGTAGTCAGTAAATCTCGTGACTGTGCCAGGTACAGTTTTACTAAATTTATTTCTAAAAAGAGAGGACTGTTTATTCTTTCATCTAATGCCATCACGTCAACATTTTAAAGGGTCTGCCTAGTAGAAGACCATTTCAGAAACATAAGAGCTTGTAGCCTTCCACTGAAAATACACTGCCAGCTCACAGAGCTTTTGAAGCTCCCTACTTCAATTTCAGTTGGCTTCTGAGGGGAAAAAGGTACTGCTGTTCGTCCTGAAGCACTCTATTACTTCATCACAAAAGAAAAGCTACATAAAACAGAGCTCAATGTCTGTACAGAAGAAATTCTAGTGCGATACTTGAATCAGTAACATCAGAGTTACCTGAAGTTTTATTAACTATCCAAAATGATCTCTCACTAGCTCATGATTGAGTACAGGCTGCATTAGACTTGCGGACTGCTCCACTAGGCAGCTTCCACTACTTATCAAAGATATTTGCAAAACAGTGGAAAGTATGCCCACTTTTTCCAGCAAGCCTTGCACGTGTAATTTGTAAACAGAAAACATGGAAATAAGCATCTTTCTAGTGATGGATTTGAGATGTGACCCTGTAAGTTTCAGGTGAACAACTACAGCTCCCAACCGGAGGGATCTCACAAAATCCAACTCCCTTGATGGAAAAATTTGGGAGAGTTGATTGAAAGTAACAAAATAATTCTGGTGATTGCAAGTGAAAGATAGTGAGACATAGGCCTCTCACACAATCCGATCGTATTATTTAATCTGTGCTAGCCATGCAACTTTGCTTCTGTAACTTCAGAGGCTAAGTACTTGAAGAAGGTGTACTCCTGTCAAACAAAGAGTCCCAGATTCATTCATTTTGCCAGGGGAATGCAGACCTCCGACAGAATCTCGGGGGCCCTCTGCACCAGTTCCTCCAAGCAGCATGGATCAGAGCAGCTAACAAACTGTACCATGGAGGAGTCCTCCAGACTGAGGTACTAATTCCAGTCTAGGCTTTCGGCATCATCAGTTGCTAACAAACTCCTCCTACTTCATATTGGTAAAGACACAACCCTAAACCCAGAAGAAGTTGTACCAAAAACTGAATCTGTGTTAAAAACACTTAGACATCATCTCCTCACAGAAGTCAAGGTGAACAGGAAGATATTTAATCCCGTATAATTGGAGTTTTTCACTACTGCACAAGGGAAAAGCACATCAGTAACTATTTTTTTCAGAATATGAATAGAAAAGTGAAAAGTGCAGAAGAATAAGATGAAGAACACTGATTTTTGAGTAATGCTTACTGGTCATTAAATAACACCTCTACATAATTTTTCTTCCAATTGTTTACTGTCCTTCCAGAGGTAGAAGAACTGTCCCAGCTGTTTGTACATCAGAGTTACACTCCCCAAAACAGCCACCACACACACACCCCAAAGATCAGCTGCAAATTCAGAAAGCAGAACTAAAACTACTTATAAGGTATGGAAGCATGAAAAAACCACGTGCTCCTGCATAAAAACGCAGGTGATTCAGAAAGCAAGTACAGAAATACGGAACGCCCTAAAGATAAAAATGCAAACACCAAGAAAACACCAATGCCATCATACCATTTAACAGACTAAAAACTTTAGAAGGGTAGGAGGGATTACCAGCTAGCTTGCTAACCAACTGTGAGCGGAGGTGCCTTTGCTGTAACCAGCTGGCTGCTAACAGCCGAACTCTCACCACGCAGTCACTTCCCCAAACTGCCTGTGAGTACCTGCCCAGCAGAGGCAGACTCTTCAGTGCTGCTCCCGTCTAGATTTCTAAGAGGTGTTTCCATCTCTTGTCTGCTAACAATTCCAGGATTTGTAAGGCAGCCTGCAGTAGCCCATTCCTCTGAAACCAGGGATTGTTACACTGGCTAGCATGATCCCTGCTGGATATTTATGAACCCATCCGAACAACAAGCACCAGGTAGAAATTCTACTTGTGAAGGGCTTAAGTTAAGGATTAGAAATATCCAAAATTGCTATAAGATTGGTTACTTATTTTTTCCTAGACCTCAATGTATTGTACTACTAATTTAAAAACTCCAAGAACAGAACTACCTATTTTTCTTCACAGATACTGCTTTCCAAAAGAGAAATCAGCTCAGAGTTTATTTATCATTATCCTCAGAACAGACCCTGATAATCAATGTAATTACTGAAAAGGTACAAACAACTTTAATTGGTCATACACATAAGCAACGTATGAACTAGAGACAACACTAGAATCAGACTCATCTATAACAAAAAAAGGCTTAAGTCATCACTTTACACACGCACAATTAGAATAGACAACTTTCGTTTGACTTTTACAACCAGAAATTTACTGAAAGTTGTAACACTGATCAAAGAACAATATTCAAGAAGATATTTAGCTTTGTTAAAATCTTACGATTGATACTGCTTGAAAGTTTTAGAAACACATATTCCACTCATGAACCATTCCATTCAAAAAACTGCAAGAAGCACTTGCAATGATACATATTAACTGGAGTTCCTCTGGTTTTCATTGGATCTATGACTGTCATCTCTGATAAAAATCTGCAAGAAATTAATCTACTACTGAAACCTGTAAACTAGTTATATGATTTTTGATGCCCCAGATTTTTATGTTAGTGATTTCATATTTATAACATTGTTAGTATGACCGTTCTGACTTTCTACATATTACTGGAATATTTTAAGATTTTCACCAAAGCCTGCTTACTAACAAACCCCCGCATTCATGAACCACCATTTAAGTTTTTTCTTCAAATATTATCACTACCAGTTTGGCAAGCCCTCTAACTCATTTCTGGAAGATGACTGTATTCAGCTTTTAGTGATTGCTCCTAGTCTATAAAGCATTTAATTTCTAAAGATGCCCATCAGTCAAACACCAAATGAGACAGTATCTCAGAATGTTACCAAAGTGTAGACTTTAGGTTTCAGCTGTAGCCAAAGGAGTTAGTTCTCCAGGGGAATGAACACTGACTTTCAGGTATCTAGTTTCTACCTATATAATCAGAACCACTATATTCTGCCCCCCCCCCTTTTTTTTCTTTTTTCTTTTGTTTTTATTTAGATGAAATTTTATGGTAAAACAAACCTGCATGGATGTGAAGGCAACGTCAAAAACGCTGCCGTTTTCATTCACCCAGGAAGTTGCTTTAAATTAGTGGAACAGAAAGGTGTTATATTTAAAATTAAAAACTGCAATTTGATCAGAGAGAGTTCATTCCAATTTTTATGATGTAACTAGGATCAGAACACAAAGGCTGATATGGCATCTACTAGTCCCTGTCCTTAGTTCAGTAACAGCTTACGATTCTTTACAGTGCCCTTCAACATTCAAATATGGAAACAGCCATCTAGTTTCACATTACACAAATCTGTTTCTATTAAACATGCTGTAGTGTGAACAACAACATCAACAAGACACATATACACACTTTGAAACTCACCTCATTTGAAGAGAAGGTTAAAGTGTGTGAACGACCTGACAGATTTGGTTCTGTCACTAACCCTGAAAGTTCACAACTTGGCTTGCTATGGTATGTATCATCTATGACAATTCTACTCTGCAAACAAGTGGAAATAACGTTTTATTAACTCACTCCTTGGAAAAGCAGGTCATAAGGTGACATTCTAGTAATTTTGATTTTTGTTAAAAAAAAATACTATGATTCAGTTATCTTTAAATCACATAGGAAATGCACTCACTACATCAAGCATCTGACTTGTTTTTGTTAAACTTCTGAATTCGAAAACACAATAACAAATTTAAAGCAATATCCCCAATAAGAGCACCTTGTGTGGAGAATTGGTCATAACCTGAAATGGTGTTAAAGTACACAAGGAAATACATGAGGTTACTTTTTCAGCAGGCGTACCACACTCAGGGAGAAATAATTTAAGATTCATTTGGTGGAATTATTCATGCCGAGTTTGTATTCAACTGAAACCTACACAAGCACTATCAATGTACTTCAGAAGGTGCTGTTCTGTTGGACAGATAAAAATCAGCCCTAATTGTTTATGGTCATTAAGATTCCCATGGCATAAAAGTGCCCCCATAACTTATAAAGTTTCTGAAAACAAGAACTAGGTTTAGACTTCATAGTTGCCCACTATCAAACCACTGTAGTCAATAGTGAAACAAATAGGCTGTCTTTGCCTGACATACACTGAGAATTGTAATACCAACGAGCTTTTGGCAGCTTGCTGATCAGGGTTTAAATTAGTTCATGAATAGAGAATACAAAGCTTGCCTAAGGACAAGCTTTCCCAAAACTTTGAATTCTGATTTAAGATACTGTATTGTATTGCTGTTCATTTTAACAGCTTCGATGAGGGTGGTAAAACACTGGAACAGGTTGCCCAGAGAGGTGGTAGATGCCCCATCCCTGGAAGCATTCAGGGTCAGTTTGGACGGGGCTCTGAGCAACCCGATCTAGGTGAAGATGTCCCTGCTCATTGCAGGGAGGTTGGACTAGATGACCTTTAAAGGTCCCTTCCAACCCAAACTACTCTATGATTCAATTTTGATGTGGCTGCATTTGAGGCACAGAATCATGTCATCTGAAAATTACCTTGATATGAAAAATACCACATAGATGTAAAATATCTTTAGAAGAATTTTTATAATAAATGGACTGTATCAAGCTATGTAAAATCTTCTTTATAGTTAAAGTACCAAATATCATAAAAACACTGTAATAAAGCTGAACATTTAAACAATTACTCGGATGTCTTTACAAAAAATGGTTTAACACACTAAATCTACAGTAATTATGCAGTTTGACAGCCTGAATAAATTATTTTCAAAACAGAAAATTCTTCTGATAAAAGATTTTGACTAATTTTTTCTCTTAATAAATTAATAACGTACTACTAAATTAAAAAAAAAACCACCACCATGTAACAAAGTAAAATTCAGGCTAGAAATATGACTAATGTAAGAACTATCATATTGAAAGAATGTAAAATCTTCATAGCATTTACTATTTACATTCAGTTATTACACTTCATCTGTGTTTAAAGGAAGCTTTTGGATCTATACGCCTGCCTTAGCACCTAAAAGCAGCAGAATCTAGGTTCAAACTTATCCAGCAGCCAGTACTCGTACAACCTTAGGCAGGTTACCTGAGCAGCCTGTGACTCAAGCTGAAGACTATGAAAAAACCAGATGCTACACCTGAAAACTTCACAGCAGGTTTGGTAAGAATATCCCTCTAAAGAATACTAATGTATGTGTTTCCCAGAATATTTTCTAATTTGATTACCTCCATTTCCAAGTCAGATCCTGACCTCTATGTTATTTTTCTTTAGTGAGTGAAAAATAATTCTGCCAAAAGCATGCCTCCTACTTTTGCCTTTCTAAAATTTTTTTCTCAGCACTACTCTTTGTTGCCTACAACCAGTAAGCAATTATTTACCATTATTTTCTCTAATTTTCACTAAGTCTCTAATCAACTAACTACACTTTGTAAAGATGCCATACCATATCCCTGTATGCACAAATAATCTGAGATCCTAAATTAAGCTAAAGACATTTTTCTTCAGTAACTTTTGCTCCTATAAGAGAACTATGTTTTTACAGTTGTCCTCATTGAGTGCTTCTGTATTTGTGTTCTGATTTCAGTTTAACCTGAACTCTAAGTTTTCTAGATTATTCTATTTTTGTTTTGGGGGCAGATACTTGATCTTTGCACTCCCTTTTACCCTAAATTACTGATAGGCATTTCCAGTCTTAAAAAAAACAACTCCCTGCCCCAAAAACAAAACCATAGAAGAAAAACATAAAGAAAACCAAAACCAAGAAAAACATCACCACCACCACAACCCAACAAACAAAAAAACTCCAAACCACAACTTGAGTTTTCCTGCTACCTTTTCATGGAGAGTGGTACTGTACATTACTGAAAAATGGTGCCCTATTTACCATGTAGATTATTTTATTAATTACATTATATTTTAGGGACTTCTTCAGTCTTTTAGATGTAAAAATTATTACCAGAAACAAGAGAATACTTTGTCCTCTTGTTCTTAATTCTCAAATTAATTTCAACCCAAACTGAAAATCTATTTAGGAGCTTTTCTTTTAGCCATCCTCAGTTCACTCCTTCTACCTTTGCAGAGCAATCAAGAACAATTCAGAAACAAAATTGTACCAAAAAAAAAAAAAAAAAAGAGACAGGATGATATTTGAGCAAAATATTTAAGAGACCTTAAAAAAAATATAAAGAAAACATAGCCAAAAGTAAGGCATCTCAGCACCAGTTGTAATGTTTTCTCCTCCTCCTGCTTCTATTCAGTTTAAAGTAGTAGTAATTTCCTTTTAAGGATTTAGAGCCAGTTGCAAAGATTTTTGATTCTTGAAGAGCACAGAATTTGGATAGAAGAGGTTTTACAGGTATACTTCCTAAGATTTAAGGTACTAGGATATAAATAGTTCACACCACAGTGTTCTTCCTTGCAACAAAAACGACACACTGCATACAAGCTTACAGAAGCTAAATAACGCTCTGGAAGAATAATGAATATGAACAGTATGTATGTGTTTGTATTGTGTCAGAGAATGGGACTAAATCAAGGGGCAGATTATGTAAAGGGACTAATTTAAGAACTGTGTAATTTGGAAATCTTGTAAGGCTAAACAGTCTGCAAACACTCAGATCACAGGATTTTAGTTCTTGTGTTTCTAGTTTTCACAAGCAACAAGAAGTTGATTCATTACTTTGCCAAATTACAAGTTTAAGACTAACTTCAGTATCATGTTAAGAAAACAAAATCCTTCTAGGTGCAGTAATTTTAAGAGGCAAATTTTGCAGAAACAGAAAACAGTTAAAATATAATTACATTCCTTACACCATACAGAAATTATACACAACAGTTAGAGATTTTTACATGACAAAGTTCTTATTTTAGGATTTCTACTTTTACCCGCTCTTTAAGAAATGCTTTCACCTGATCATACGGGATACTACAGACATAAAAGCAATAAATATTATGGAGTTAACATCAACAAAAAGGAGTATTCTTTCCTTAAATTCCAGGAAGATGATTTTGTCCCTGCTGTTACATTGTTTTAGCAACAAGACTCACTGCTGAGTGGTCAAGCACATTTCTTTCTCAGTTTTAATGTCTTTTCATAGTGAGGTTTACCAGCCAAAGCCTTGTTATTGTAGTGCAAACTTAATGATCAACTGCAGGTTAAGATCTACAAAGATCAGTCATTCCAAGCAGTAGCTACTGTCAGATTACCATCTTTATAAAAGATCCCAAACGTTGCAAAGTAAAAACAGCCCGACTTCAGAGAGGCCGAGAATGATTTTAGGATCAATTAATGTATGAGAATCTGTTCTTTAACAGGGTCAGCTTTCTACCATTTTACAAAGCAGGAATATAGCTGAAGACTTGTATATTCTTCCAGCTGCTGGTTTGCAACTGGCATTAAGGAAAAGAAAAGAGCAGCAAGGAGCAATTACATACTGGAGCATGAGAAGGAAACAAAAAATAAAGCAGTAGGCAAGAAACCAGCTGGAAGGTTAAAGTAATAATCAACTTGGATAAAGTACACAATGATGAGAAGAAAAGGCTATTATTTCAGGGCAACGTGGAAAGGAAGAGAGCACCCAATCTGGTAAGATCTATACCTTTTTGATTGCCAAAAAAGTGTCTATATAAACACATTAAGGGGTGCTTAAGCACATTATGAGTGCTTATAGTAGAAATGCAGCAGTGGGATTTTTACTGTGCTCAGAAAAATTATTTGAATCAGACAGAAAGGAAGAATGAAGGAGGGACAAATGGGTTCTTCTGAACCAATGACTGAAAGCTAAACCACTGAATGTCTATACAGAAGACATCTCTTCACAGCTTTGCTACAGCCTACTAAGAGATCAACCATGCATTCCTATTTAATCAAAAATTGTACCAAAGTGTATGCGTATCCCCTTCAACATGGATCTTGCAGTCCCAAGATCCTCGGGTTATTTACAGAAACACCTTTTGGCCACTACATGCTTCAACAGAACCAAACAATGCAGGAGCTGTAAACACAAAAGACTGACACACACTGGACAGTATTCTGTAAAGTGTTGTTCTACTTCAGAGATTAAAAAGTTCCTACTCTTCTTAAGTTCCTGTGTTACAGTAAGGTATTGTATGGTTCTAAAACCACTTTCTGTATTTTTTACAAACTATGTATGCAGACAGCTTAATCCTGTCACAGGGACTGTAAATTCACACTAAGAAAACAAAAGGTAACTTAAAAAAAAAAAAAAGTATTGTAACAGCATTTTAGTGCACTCAGCATCTGGAAACATGGAAAGCCAACTTGTTACCTGCCATCTATGCAAAATATCAGTGACTTCATTGACTACAACTCAGCAATTTTCTCTGCTAGATTTGTAACTCATTTCTCTCTAATAACACAGAGGAAAAGGAAAAAGTGAAAGGGTATTTTAGACAACCAAAGTGAAGAAAAAGTGTGAAACTCAAGAATAAACCTAGCTTATGAGGTTACTCAAATAGCTACAATTTTGAATCTGACAAAATCCAAAGGAAACAAGAATGAAGGTAAGTTAACAAGATTGTTAGTCTTACATCAAAATGTTTTAACAAAATATTTAGACAGCGCATACATTAAACTTCTTTTTACAGCCATTTCTTTCAAATAGTTTAAACTGTAAAGATGGTAACTTTATGGTTATAGACTGAACTGTGTAGCCTCACTTGTAAGATCTGATTAAAAGGCTTTAAATTATTAGAACATTATCAGTTACTTAGAAGTAGTTTCCTAGAAGAGAGAGTGTTCTACAGATCTGTCTCTTGGATTTCAATACTAAATTTGGTAATGAAAACCGGGATGCTATCTTCATCCACCTGTCTGGTACTCCATCCTTACATACCAGTATGGTAAGAACTGGTTGGTGAACTGCCTGGGAAGCTGACCTCTATTTATTCACACTTCCTCCAAGGATTAGACTGTATTAGACAGGGAAACAGATTTGGCTTTTAAGACTATACTGTCCTGAAGCTAGCATTACTTTCAGTGTTATAAACCAGTGAAAAAACATGCTCTGTGATTGCTCCTTAGATGCTACTTCAGCTGAATAGCCTCCACTGATGCTTCAACTGAACAGGAGGGCATGGGAGCACTCACACAGTTTCTGCTTTTGAGGGCTATAAAGTCTCAAACTTCTGCAGCAACGTTTGTAAGAGGTGATGTGGTCAAGGACTAAGGCGCTTCCACATACTAAGCACTGATGTTACTTTATCAAGATGCAACGCTTAAATATTCAAAGCACAAATTAGTCATCTTTACCTTGCTTCGGTTTTTCTCTTGACCGTGTTCACAACTGTCCTGCCCGCTCTGAGTAACGTGCAGGCTGCTACTAGAAACGTGAGGCTCTTTGTGGCTGTCTCCAAACCAGGAGAAAGGCATGCAAGTAGGAACAGGGGAATCTGAATCTGATGCAGACAGATTGTTGCCAGAGTCATCCAACAGTTCTCGGGAACCTCTGAAATAAGTAGATTAAATTGTGTTTGAACAACAGCAAAAAAACCCACCCCACCCCCCAAACACACAAACCCTCAAAAACCAACAAACTCAAAACACACACCACTCATTTTTACTCATTTCACAGCACAATTGATATTTAAAATGAAAACTGATACTTGCCTTGAAATATCCATGCAAAATAATTTGAGTTATTGAACAACACAAGTTTAAGAGCTTTTGCAGTATTTCACACAATTTAACAATTTCAAATAATTTGCTAAATTTACTCAACATTCACCTTCCTAAGCAAAATACAGTTTTTATATTTAAGAAAGGGCATGCGTTAATCTTATGAGCCACTTTAAAATGTAACCCTGCTTTACTGTTTCCTCTATACTATCCTATGTATTTCTCTTATTTCATAAGATTAGAAGCTCATCTCCACATCATTATATTAATCTTCACAGAATTTTGCCATTGTTATACTTGAATGTACTTTAAGATCAAACAGTAATGATAGTTTTAAAGAAATTCTTAGGTTAAAAATTTTAGGAATGTGGCATGTATGTATTAAACAAAACAAGTACCTGCTATCCAGAGAGCCTCTTAGATTTTCTTTTTCTTGTTTCTTGCCCTTGCCCCCAGATTTCCGTAATCCACTGAAGTGAAACATAGTTTTCATAAAGCATTTACATTTACACAGTGCAACTTTTTTTTTAATCAGCAAGCTAGTTTTTACATTGATTTCAACAGTTACAAAAAGCCACATTTACATTGTTACACAGAGCACGATTTTGCAGATTATGCATGCAATTAAAGAAGTACTATCATTCATATTTTATTTAAGAACCATAACAGAATCATGAAAGTACCTTTCAAAGATCACATATAATCAAAATAAACACAGAAAATGCCCAAAGAAACTTAGCATACAGTGGATACAACCAATAGGAAGAACAGTTTTATTGCTACATAAATGTTGGTATGTGTGTTGGATTTGTGTGGTGGGGTTTTCATAGCATGGGAGGGGCTACAGGGGTGGCTCCTGTGAGAAGCTGCTAGAAGCTTCCCCAGTTCCAAGTTGGACCCGCCGCTGGCCAAGGCCGAGTCAGTGAGCGACGGCGGTAGCACCTCTGGGATAACATAGTTAAGGGGGAAAAAAAGACTGCTGGGAAAAAACCTGCAGTGGAGAGAGGAGTGGGATGTGAGAGAAACAGCCATGCAGACGCCGAGGTCAGTGAAGAAGGCGAGGGAGGAGGTGCGCCGGAGCAGAGATTCCCCTGCAGCCTGTGGAGGACCCCACGCCGGAGCAGGCGGCTGGGCCTGGAGAAGCCCATGACTCCGTGGGAAAGCCCACGCTGGAGCAGTTTGCGGAGGACTGCAGTGCGTGGAAGGGACTCGAGTTGGAGAAACTCATGGAGGGCTGACCCCCGTGAGAGGGACCCCATGCTGGAGCAGGGGAAGAGCGTGAGGAGTCCTCCCTGTGAGGAGGAAGGAGCGGCAGAGAATGTGGGATGAACTGACCGCAACCCCCCATTCCCGTCCCCCTGCACCACTGCAGGGGGAGGAGGTAGAGGAATCGGGAGCAAAGCTGAGCCCGGGAAGAAGGGAGGGGTGGGAGGAAGGTGTGTTTCTAAGATATGGTTCTGTTTCTCATTGTCCTACTCTGGTTTGATTGGTGGCAAATTGAGTTGGTTTCTTTTTCCCCAGGTCGAGTCTGTTTTGCCTGTGGCCATGGCTGGGGAGTGATCCCTCCCTGTCCTTGATTCGACTCACAAGCCTTTCGTTGTGTTTTCTCCTCCCCATCCCACCGGGGGGGGGGGGGAGGAGTGAGCGACCCGACGCATGGTGCTTTGTTGCTGGATGGGCCTAAACCATGACAATATGCAATGCAGAGTGACTTGAACTAAGTCAATAACTACATTGTCTGCATGTGAAATAAGTTATCATTTTTACATTGCATATTACAATTTATTTGTTGCAGTACCAGTCTGAGTCTTCGATGTTAGCTGGCTTCAACAAGCTTTATACCTGGCTCCAAAGGAGCAAGGCTTATTGCAAAATATAGCAACTCTTCTCTCAAATCCCCAGAGTTCAGTTACCACACTGCATTTCCAGATAACATGCAGCTTACACTTTTGTTTCACCCCTGTTCGCAATCTCATCTTCTAAATGAAATTCAGAAATCCACTCATCACTGCTGCCCACCTCCAAGAAACAGTTCAGTAAGCAGCTACTATAGCCAAACCCTATGTAACAACACCTCTACTGTAGAACGCATTAAGGCAAGACAGGTATCTATTTTAGACTGTAACACCAGCAGGACATAACATTAGAGTCTAGGCTCCAACAATATTTTGGCATAAAACTGCACATGGATTTGCAGTTTAATTCACAGATAAATTGTGTATTCAGATAAAACCTGAAGAACCTCAAGAAATTCTTTGAGGGAAAAAAGTATAGATAAATCAAATCAAAATGTAGTAGAAACATGAATGCAACTTTACGAATTCAAGATGAAAAAGACTCTGTCCAGTGTTGTTGCTATGAAGTAGCATTACTGGATTTCCTCAACTTTTTTTTTTAATTTAGAGAACATGATATTCTCCAAAAGAAACACTGAAAACCATTTATTTCCAAAAGAACACAAGTAAAATCTTACCCAAAATCTGGAAATCTCCTTTTGGACTTCCCTGATGATGTTCCTTCATTTGTTTCTACTGTCCTGTCTTCATTTTTCTTTTCTTCTGCTTTTCATAGAGGAGTGAAAAATAAAAATGTTGTTCTAAAAATACTTGCAAGTTTCAAGTACTGATGATGATACTTGTAAGTAAATAAGATACTAAAACCTGAGTGTTAAAATTCACATTCCCTGAGTAACAGTGTGAAAATTCACATTCACACATACAGATACCAGCTGAAAATACTACAGCCATATCAATATAAGTTATTCTCTATGGCATCTTCCCATCATTCTGGCTGTGCTGTACCATTGAAAAATGGCAACACAACAGTTCCTTATGACTGATCAAAAATATTGCTTTTGATAAACAGTAATTCTATACTGTCTACAGAAAGATCAAACCACAGTACTTTGCTTCAATGAATTACAAACAAAAGATAGTTTAAGATAGGTTTAGAAAAAAGTACCTCTTTCTTTTGCAAAATGTCAACTTCAAAATACACCAACTAGATAACCAGTATAAGACGCATGAAAGAAACTCAGTTTTAAAGCAACAGTTGAGCAAGTACAGCATTTAATCGTCCTTTATTATGCTTGAAGTATTATAAGATATTCCTTTTGCATTTTTTCTGGTTCAGTAGCTAGTCCAGGCTAGCTACTTGGAACACGGGCTACGTATGCAAGCTGCTAGCTCCAGAAAGTGTGCCTAACCAACATGATAGTCAGTACCTGGAGAGCAGACAGATCCTAAACAAGCTGAGTTTCTTGGAAACAGTATACAAACTGTGACTATTCTAAAGAAGTAATTGGGACTTTGAAGCTCCTCCAAGACTGTGGTATTTTCAAAACTGGAATACAACTTGCTAGGATCCAATTTTTCACCAGAGGGAGCATGTTCAATTCCAACTGCTCAATTATTAAGTGAAATTAACTGACAAACTTAAGCATCAAACTACCTCTTCCCAATGGATTGTGACAGATTACTGCAAATCCTGAATGTACTTCCTTCTAAATTCTCAGGCTACTAGAATTTTTTTTTTTTTTTAAAGTAATTGAAGTATGTTTCATATTGCAAATCAGGTGTGTCATATCTAGGCTGCCTATGAAAGAGATGCAGTCTGCTTTTTGTGAGACAAAGTAGGTTTTAAGCTCTGCCTTCAAGACAACTCCTGACATGAAGTAATGTACACAGATGCCTTCAAGGATCATAAAAACCAAAAATCATTACTACACAAAACTGAGGACAACTCCCCACCAACCCCATCAGCTAATAATCCTTCCTGAAACATATAATGGTTATCTCAAAGTTTACATGCTGAATGGTCAGGCTAGTCAGGAGTTTTTCCCTTTTTTTTTTTTTTTTTGGCATATCTGATCAGTAGTTTCTGATCAACATCAGAACTTTATCTAATTAGTTAACCACTCTTTCTAAACATGTAACATCCAATAAATTATAACTACCAGTTAAACTGGTTATTTTTCCTGTCAACTTAAATACAAAACCAGAAGAATTAATTTTGACATTTGTTTCCACCTCTCTATTTTAAGAAAAGAGGTAATTTCTAAAACACAGTACAATAGGTTAAAATACAGACTGATACATGAATGGGAAGGTAATAGAAAGGATTATTTCAATGAAATAATAGGTAGACATTTAAATACCGTTAGAAAGCAACAATCTAGCAGAAAGTAGCATTTAGTGTCATTTTGCGTACAAAGAGCAAGCTTTCAATACTAATCCTCATCTCTGATGTACTGCTACAATTAGCTCTTCCAGTGACTCTGCCAATTTTAAGAAAATGTTTGCAATGCTTCAGCCATCACAAAAAATTTATAGAAAAGAAAGCAAAATCACTTATATATTAGGTACTTGTTTTCATGAGTTTTTTTTAGAAAACAAACAAAACAAACAGAAGCTGGGGTAGAGACTATTTTTGTTTAAGACTTTACAGAAACACATAGAATGAGGAGAGTATAAAACAAATTCTGTTTTCAGGGTATTAAAAGAAAGGTTTTGTACGAGCTGTACAGAAAAGACAGCCAGTATAATCCGCCTTTATATATTGTGCTAGCTGACTGAAGGAAATATTAAGCATTTAAAATATTTTATCTGATCCATTTTTCAATTATTCATAAGAAAAAAAGCCAAATATTTCTATCAAATAATGATGAGTAGTGATGAGGCTGATTATAATACCTCTAACTTTTTCCTAGTGAGAAATATCCTAAGAGGGCAAGATGACTAATGCAGTAATTCCCATAACATTCAGAATCCGTATCTTGTTTAAACACCTGGATAACATCTGGAAGCACAAAGCCAACACTGAGTTTGTCTGGGAATCGGGAAATCAGTCAAACTTACTCTCCGATACACTGCCACTTATGAGGCTAGTGTTTTGCAGAAATGTGTTAGGACCTTTACTGATTATCCACAGTCAATGACTTAGCTCCCCTCTAGCTTATGTGAAGGCAACCATTTAGACTCTCTAGATTTATAGGTTTGAGCTTTTACCAAACCGACTTCGACCTATTCCTTTCTGTAACTGTTTAATTGAAACAGCATTTATTCTGCAGGCACCTTTTAGATTCTTGGCCCTATAAATTCTTTTAGGAATGTTGAGTTTTTGTAGAAATTTGGTAACTAACTTGTTGCAGATGAAGGAATTAAAAGATAGATAAGAATATTTCAGAACATACTACTGTTGTATCAAGATTTTTCAGTAAGTAAAAATAGAATACAGTGAACTTGCATACTTTTTTTGCTAACTTCAAAACTTCCTGAAGAGTTAAGAAGCGGTTTTAGAACAGGTAATTAGTTTTGTAGTCAATTCATTTTCCCTCAAAGTAGTAAAGTTTTCAATATTCATTTACATCTAAAATCTGTAATACTTTAAACCCTTAAGTCTTACCCTTGGCTTCTTTTCCTTTCCCTTTTGCTTCTCTTTGCTTAACATTCTTGGGATACCCTTGAGGAGAATTTGGAGCCATCTCTTCAGGAGGAGGTGAACGAGTGGTGGTTGTGCTATTTTCGTTGTTTGGTTTGTGTACTGGAGAAGAGTGTGTGGAAGCAGAAGGACTTGACTCTAGAGGACTTTCTGTGCTTTCTGTTTGTTCAGGCTTTTCACTCTTTCGATCTGTGTCATCCAGACACAGGAGAGTTAATTTTTCACTTGTTTCTACGGTCTTAGTTAGGTATACAGTGGAAAGTTCTCTGCTGAGAACAGTATCTTCTGAGTTCTCATCCTTCAACAAATTCAAAAGTTATTTTATGATAAGCATGACATATAATCATTAACTATCTGATCTTTTACCAGAATATAAGGATATGCTGTGCTACACACAAACTTCCTCAGTTCAGAAAATTTTAACTTAATCACTTGTAGATACCATATAAATCACATGAAACTGATTTTATAGGCTTTCCTTTATCCACCCCTATACAGATCTTTCTGCACATCCCAAATCATCTTTCTCTAGCCAAGTCAGAAACGTTCGGGTACATCTTAGCCATTCCAATTCAAGGCAACCACTTTTCAGTCTAACTGAAGTAGTTCAATCTTCTCCCTCTATGACAGGCTCTCTCATATACCAACTATATACACCTCAATTCTTCAACTGTTTTCCAGAGACATGCTAGAACATTTTACTGGTATACTTCTTGTGGACTTAAATGATTATTTATGGAATAATGAAGCAGTTCAGAAGTGTTTAGTTTTTGAAGAAATTTGGTAACTAAATTGCTTCAGATGGAGGAATTACAAGATAGATAAGCATATTTCACAATATACCACTGTCACTATATTAAAATCTTTCAGTAAGTAGAAGTGGAATACAACAAGCTTGCATACTTTGCTAACTTCAAATTAACTGTGCCACAAAGAACATGTCAGAGATCACAGATGTGGTATGAACCCGAACAGGGTTTTTCACTTGATACAGCATGAAAATACGATGCTTTAGCAGAGTCTGAATGAAGCACGGACAACACTTACAATTGCAAATACAGATAAAACTGAACATACATTCAGGCTCCTGAATGCATAATTATCTACTGATATCGGTACCTGTAGATTTGCAGTCTGTTGTCCAGCCCCAAGAGATTCTTTCAGCTTTGATCGAGAAGGTGGCTGGCGTTTTACTTTCAAAGCAAGCTGAGCTTTTGCTTTGTGGGCACTGGTATCTAATCTGGGAGTATCCCCAACAAAAGCATCAAAATCTGCAACAAATATGTACTTCTTAAAAAAAGAAACAACATGGTAGGCAAGTTCTCCAACCCACTGTCCAGAAAAATATTCAGAAGTTAAATCAGAATTATTCTACTTGTTAACCATTACTACATGAAAACACTGTTTTGTATAATACTACAGTATTTTAACATATTGTGATAGCAATTTCTATTTACTTTGAAATATATTTCTACCCAATTTCTTCAATTAAAAAAAATAAAATCCATCAGGATATAATTGTATTATGGCTTGAAAACTGACTTTTATTCTCAAATAGATGAGAATTTGTGCCCATAATGTACTTTCCTATCCTTGTTCTTTAAGATAGAAACTCTTTACAAAGTACATAAGCATCTACCAAATCTTTTAAAAATATGCTTCTCATTTGAACCACCATCTGATATTTTATAACATTTTGGGCATAAAATTACAAGAAAAATAAAAAAAAAATCATAGCAAGTTCTGGTGTAAACCATAGCTTAAGATCAATGGGATTTTAACTGACGTATCTCAGTGTTTTAGTCCCACTAACATTATTGGTTTCACTAATAGAGAATCTGAGGAACAGTGAAGATGAATCTCTCTCCATCTATCTCATCTTTCCCACAGCATTTAAGAAATACATTACTACAATACTGAAAATGTTGGAGGACCTAAACAAAGATATCCACACTGGCTCAGGTCAAACATTTACCCAGTCAGTAGGAAACACTTCTTTTAACAACAAAAAACCACTATACATATAACTCCTCCTAATTTTTGTTAAATGCAAATCAAAGATCCTACAACCTACTTACCAGAAATTAACATATCTGAAGAATTTAGTCTTTCTTCTATTGATTCTGTTTCTTTTTCATTTTCTTCTCTTATCTTTGACTGTTCATTATATTGGCCTGGACTTTGACAGCCATCTTCCAATAAATTACCACCTCCAAACATATATGGCATTCTCTCATATACTTCTAATTTACTTTCAAGCTCTGAAATCTGCAAGAATTTAAATTCAGAAGTGAGATACAACTCTCCAAGAATGCAGAAGTTTACTTCAAAATATAATACTGCTTTACTTTTTCCTGATATATTTTCAGCTGTTCTGCATATTTCTGGTCTCTCTCTTCAAGTAGCCTTGAATGATCCTCTTCTTTTTTCATAAATTCTATTTCTCTGGTGAAAGAAATATATACATATATATGAAACAGTAATACACAGAAATGTAGAAAAATACATAAAATAGAAATATGCACAGTTGCATTTACTAAAAAGCATTCTGTTAGTAAACGTTGAAAAAAAAAATCAGTCTGTAAGGTGTAACTGATTCATTAATCTTGTAATGTCACAAAATGACCTATGTATTTGTATGGTTCTACTGTCTTCAAAAGAAAATACATTATGACACTACAATTTACTCTGGGCTGAAAAAGGATGTGTTGCAACACTTCTACAAAGTTACAACCATCTCTCTACCTTTAAAAGTGGCAAGTTGCATATACATTTAAAGCGTGAAATATGTGCATAACTCCAATCATTACATCTTACTCTCTTCCACAAAGATACATGCACACACAGTATTTTGCTTCCAAAAGCTATGGTAAAATTCTTTGTAGGAAAATAAATTGCATTTCAAGTTTCTACTTGGTTCATCCTACAGAAATTGCAATGGCTGAGTTTTACAAAAAGAAACAATGATTACAAGAAGGAAACAAAAATAAAAGCTGCTTTTTCCTGCAAGTCAGATGGAATAACATACAAAAACAGAAAATAAGGGTTGAACATCTACACAAAACGCAAAAGCTTCAGGGACAGATAAAGGAGTAGCGGGAATTTGCTAAACAGCAAGGAAATGGAAACTAGCATGTTAGCAGTCATCTTAACGTACTTTTGAACTTCCATGCAGATAAGCTTGGGAGGAGAGGGGAAAGGAGACCTTTAAAAAGCTCAAACAGCACAAAAACGCACTGTGAAAAGTAACATTTCTGGATGTGGACTACAGAGCAAAAGATTATGCAAACTGCCTTTAAAAATAAGTAGCAAGTGGAGAAATTGGGGACAAGAGAATTAAATGCTTACAGTAACTATGAAAAGCAACAGTTGTGTTCTGCATTATCAAGACACTTCTACAAGTATTTTGCAATTAGCTCTTGTTTAGCTAAGAGGAAAGAAGGCAGAACAAATAGACACAGCTGCATGACAACAGTGTTTCAGTCCTACACACAGGTGCATCTAATAAGCAGTAGTACCTCCACTAAAAACCCAAACCTGTTAACAGATTGAAGATACTGTTTTCATGCTGCCATTTTGATGGGCTAGATACATATCCCAAACTCTTATTTTTTCTCAGAATTCCTTTTACTCCCCCTACAAGATATAACTCCTAAGTCAGACTGAATCACACATATCTGGCTCTTACTATACATCCTTTGATGCCTACTCTATCTGGAACATTTAAGTTGGTCAAAGCTAGAGAGTATTTCACAAAGAGCAAAAGGTATTGCCAAATACCTCATGCCAAACTTCAAGTAGTCCTTCCAAAAGTATAGACGTATTACAGCTTCTCAACTAAGTTGTTTTAAAAATTTGTTATTGAAATATTAGATCATTTTTCCTAAGCTTAGAATCAAATGCAGCAGCAAAATTTTTGGAGAACCTTTCCAGAAGCTGGTGATTTAAGGTATGGAAGAATTCAGCATGTAGAGCCCACTGCTTCCCTAAACTCTGACAAATGAAAAGAAAGTGTGTTAAGCAAATCCTAACCCTAGGTATTGTCAGTTTTCCCCATAATGTACAAAACATACAAGCAAGAAATAGAGACCTGGTATTTTGGGGTACTTACTTTTGTTGGTAATCTTTAAGCAATTTCTTGGCCTTGTTGTATTTCTTCTCAAGGGCATCACATTGTTCTTGAGTTTCTTTAAGATGCTCATTTACTGTTTTGCATAAACTCTGTGCCTCTAACCAGTAGGTCTCTAACTTTTTAATTTTCTCTTTGCTTTCGTCTAAGTTTTGCTGAAGTTGGGCTCGACTCAGTTTCCATTCATTTTTTTCTGCTTCAACAATTTTTAACTGAAAAGATGAATACTTAAGGAATTAATCTACACTAAAAGATGAAATAAAAACCAGTTGTTTATACATGTTTAAGTAGAGAACAGCTAATAACAATTAAATACTTATCAGTAATATTAAAACAAGACACTGAACTTTTAAAGAAATCGTATCAACTCTTCCAACCCTTGCTAATCCAAGTAAGTTTAGAACTCAAACCCAGGAGTCTTTTCCTACTTCCTCATTAGTATTGCTTCTTTTTGAAGAGATAAAATGAATAAGACCTTTATTGTTAGCTTATGTTGACTTGTTCAAGATCTCACCATCTCTTAATACCTCTGGAGAGGCCTATTTTGATTACTTTCAAGGGCAACTGGAGATACAGAATCTTAACCTGTGTAAGATAAGCTCCCTGTCCTACTACTTTGTTACCAACAGCTTTTTGAATAAAACTAATGAGACCAGTTGGTCTTCCCTGGTACTTTATAAGACATTGGTCTTCCTAATAAATTATGATATACCCACGGTTTGCTTTCCTGGGGCTAGTGTATAAAAACATCAAACATTCCCTCAACAAAGGAGAGGGATGGGGCCCCTTCAGCTTGACAGCAGCCATATTATAAAGGGAATGTTAACATGTGAAGTTCTCCAGGCCTTGGAGGAGTGAGCAGGCAGGATACCACTTAGTTTGTCCATGCCTCCTTCTTTGGGGACACCATTTACACTGAGGAAATCACTGCTTTTGAAGGCAGTTAAGATCACCTGCTGATGGAACAGAGATGTTGAAAGGACCAAGAATTTCTTGAATTAAAAATGGGGCAGTAAGTTGTACTAACGCAAACATTTTTAACAGCTTTTTAGCAATCAAGTTGGGCCAAATTTCAAGAATACTGCAAGGACGAGGAGCACTGTCAGAAATCAAAATCAGAACTATCATAAGAACACAAAGAAGTTTTGGCTGCCTTGCCTATCTACACTTCGAGCTCTGAACATTTGCAGAGTGCAAGAAAAACCCCAATAGATATTTTTATTCAAAATTATTGCAATCTGAAGCACTATCCCCTCCCCACTTGCTACCCGCCCCCAGCAATGTGCTGCAACTTGTCCTAGGGTACACATTTCTCAACACAGAAGGGCAACGGAATAAAAGAAGCTGCTCACCTACAACAAATATTTCCAGAAAAAGGCCATACACAGATCTCCATCAGTGGCAAAAGCAGCAAAAAGAACAAGAAACCCTTTCTCAGAGAAAGCAGAAGTGTTGAACCAATCCTTACCAAAAAAAAAAAAAGCTGGAAAAAACTGACTCCCCAGAGCAGGTCAGAAATTTGAGGAGGGAAAGAGGGGAAACAAGGTAACAGAAATAACTTTCTGGTAACAGAATCAGCCACAAACCATTGTCTGTAAGTGCCAAATCTATACTCAAATAAGACAAGTTCTATCCACTGAAAATGTTCTCATATTTGTTTGGGAACTTGTTTCATACAGTACTCCACTATATTCAGTTCTGCTCTAAGCAGTAATACTGAAGCATTCATTTTATAATGGCACAGGGGGGATTTTGGTGTTGGATTTATTTTGTTTTGTGCGTGGGTTTTTTTTGTTTGTTTGGGTTTTTTTGTTTGTTTGTTTTGTTTTTTAATTTGAGCACAGCTCTTCAGCTTAGAGATGCCTGCCTAGCATAACACAGAGCACCTAGATCCTGAGGCCTAAATCAGATTGCTGCCTTCTGCATTCAGCCTATTCTTGGTAAAATTCATAGGTAGAAATAAAAAAAATACCCCCCCCCAAACAATAATATTCTTTGAAAACTTACTTTCTCCTTCAGTTGATTCACTTCAGCTATTGTTACTGCATGTTTTAATTGTAGCTGAAACAAACAAACAAAAAATTGTATGAGCACACACAAAGTGACACTTGAAATGCTAGTTTTAAGTATTTGTCCATGACGCTGCTCTTCCTCAAACCATTTTTATAGTAGCATAAAGTCAACTTAATTATGTCAATTACAGAAATGATTATGAGCTTTTATTAAAAAAAGTTGAACTCAAATTCAAACCAAAAAAGTTCCACAGTATTCTATTTGCTACAAAAATCAATACATGACCACCTATAGTCAAAAATCCCACATTGTTGTCTATACATTAAGAAAAGTGAGGAGGTTAAAATAATGTTTCAATGTGCCAGGAGAATGACAAGGCAGCAATGCACTTACAATGACAACTGGTACACAGAATCAAGTAAAAATTTAACAGCACTGAATATTTTTACTTATCAGCACTTACAAATAAACCTGCTGGCTTTGTTTTAAAATTAAGCCTTGTACTTTACACCACAAATCTTTCATAGGATTATTAGAAATAGGTAAAGGCTACACGTAAGCCAACTGTGAGGACTATCTTTAACACATCTTAAGAAAACAGCACACATACAAGTGCAAAAGCACATTTTTTTGACAACTGTTAGTTATTTCTTGTATCTCACTTTCCATCTGTAACCCTGGGGGGATTTTTTTTTTTTTTTTGGCAAGGCATAGTGCACCAAACACATTAAAACAAATGAATCCATAACTTTATTTAGATTATGCTAGTAACAGCATAGTAATGATTCTAGCTGAGAATTTAATTGTATCCCAAGTAAATATAGCGCTTATGAAAAGACGCTGTAGCCTGCTGCTATGCTTCCTAACCTAGAAAAACTGTAAATGTTCTCTAGTGATCGATAGCCTGAAATTTCAATTTCCTCAACAACATCATCAATGTTATCAAGAGAACAAACTTAAGGAGGTCTGCAAAATACCGGTCCTTTACAAAAATAAGCTGATGTATGCACAAATGGCATCTGACAAAACAGTTTCTTTACAGTATATTTTTCTCCTCCAGAGTGAAAATGACAGGGACTTAAATCTACCAAAGAAGCCCAGACCCCTAAATGCCAAAGACTGCACAACTGAAATCCCCGACTAAATTCCACAGACCTGAATAAAGCAAATATGCTCCTTTATAAAAACCTTGGGAAAAGGGAACCCAGTTTTCCAATTACGTTAAGTTGGGATTTACAGTCTGGAACACCCCATTGGGTTTACAAATTCATTACTTCCAAAAAATACATCATAAAAAAACCCCAGAACAGATCACCTGAAAAAAACCTCCAAGCCAAAACCATGCCTATCTACAGAATCAAGTGCTTTTATGTAGGCAGAGATTTCCCAGAAGACCTCAGGGACCAGAGCAAGAGATTAGATGTGTATTTCTTGTCTTCCTGAAGAACATCTAACCACAACACTCAAGACCATTCAGGATGGGCATACTTGGCCCCCCATGCTCCTCCCCGCAGCTAAAGCCATTCCACTATGCAGCAAATAAATGCAAAGTCCAATGGGCCAAAGAAGTACTAAGAGAAGCATCATATATATTTAATGCAATGTTCACACATCACAACAAGGAGGGAGGTGGTGTTGGGTTCTAATGCGTGTTTCCAAGGGCTTTTTTTAAAATTTAATTTAAATCAAAGGACCATTTAATATAACTATGTATAGGGAAGCTGGAATCAGAAAATTACAGAAGACCTACATTTCAAGGGACATTTACCAGAGAGATTTATTGGCAATGTTGGGAAAACAAACCCAAAACCACAATGAGGGGGACATGAAGGAAATTATAGCCAAATCTTACAAGGTTCAGACGCTCCCCAGTGCATCACAAAGAATATTTAAGAAACTGCTACCACACCTCTTTAAATTTAAGAAGAGACTGTGCTGAATCCATATCCAGTGGTAAACCAATATCTTCGTTTTCAGGAAGATCAAAAACTTCTACAGATTTTCCATGTAAATGTGACTCATATGTATCATCATCATCATCATAGTCATCATCCTGACAAAATGGGAAAATCATGACATTCTGTAACACACACTTTGCATTATGGTAGCAGCAATAACAAAAGCACACAGTCAAGGAATCCAAACAGTTGCAAAACTATTCTCAACTAGTTACTATTCCTTTTTAGTTTTATACCTATGATAAGTTTTAAAGACGACTTGCAAACACCTTCATCAAAGTTTCACAAAAGAGAGCTAAGTAAGACATGCACAAAACAATCACACACAGCTGATACTTAAAAATATCTTTTGGATTATTGATAAATTGGAAGTCTAGCACGTAGTGATAATCATGTGCCTTGACAATAGTAATGTATGAAGTTCGTATTTTCTGTTGCTCACAAGTTGCCTGTTTTATCCTTTGTTTGCTTCAATTTGATTCAAAAAACATTTATTCCATTTGCAGAAGTTTTTGCATGTAGCGGTAACCATGTACTTTTAAAAATATGCAAGTATGTATGATGTTTTACCTGCTCTGTATCATCATGAACATAGTGCTGCTCATACAGACATCTCTCTTGCTCTAACGTCTCACTAATGAGGCGGGCTACTTCACTCTGAGTCCCTGGCTTCTCTCTCCCAATCAGAAATCTAGAGAAGAAAAACAAATTACCTTGCAGCAAAAAGCTTAAAATATGCTTAAGAAATTAGTTTGCCATAGTGTTGCCTTCAACGTCTTTGTAAAACTTTCAGATTATAGTTTTGTATTCTCCATCAATGAAAAATGACAAAAGGAAAGTATTATTTCATAGAAAACATACGTACCTCACTGTGCCTTTGGTGTTTTTTAATACTGTGGCTGCAAAGAACTGAGTAACTCCCACTAGACTTATGCCATCAACCTCAACAATCTGATCATTTACTTGAATTCTGCAAAATAAATAAATGCTTAGCTATCAGTTCAACAAAAATATTTTGGCTTGACAGATTTCTGACATGGCAAGTATCACTTAAAACTCACTAGTATTTATAATGAAAAATTCTGAGTCCCAAGAAATTCACTGCTTAAAAACAATCTCCTGATCCTCAGTTACTATGCAGACCACCAATTAAAATTTACACAGTATTTGCCTTGATATTTTTTACACTATTTACACAGTGATTGGTGTCCTGGGGTGTCAACATGATTTTGTGGCACTTTTACACATGGGCACATTCTAAGCTTTTCTTATATATGTTGGAAGCATATCTACACTTATTTTGCAAAAATGTCCTATATTATATGAAAACCCTGTTTTTAAAAAAATTAACATAAAGCAGGAATGTAATATTTATTCAGCTGCATTCAGCTTTTGTACTTTTATTCACAGTATTTAGCATATGCAATGAAAACGATTGGGCTCAGTTAGAAATTTGTAAAAAGCATAATCAATTCAATGAAAAACTCACCGTCCATCTCTCTGAGCAGCTCCACCATCTGTTATTGTTTTTACAAAAATACCTAGTTTTTCCAGTCCCTGATCAGCACCAACTCCCATTCCAATAATACTGATGCCCAGACCACTGTCACCTAAGGGATTCAAAAATCTAACATTAGCCGCATAATACAAGATGTAACACTTAGCAGCAGTGAGCTGTTTCACAGCGTTCTAAGTCCTTCCACACAAGATACGAAAATTCACTTAAAAAAAAAAAAAAAGACAACAACAACATATTTTCTATCTAGATACTACTTAAAGCCTTTTTGTTCTGTAGTTATGACTGCCTGTTAGATTCAAAGCTTCATGGTATCTGGAGGAGATAGCAAGACTTATGAATTGTATATATTTTGGTGCAGATCTGTCACTCAGGAATATAGCCTTCCTAACTTCCATTAAGTATGACAATTTGCACTTAGTAGAGGCCTGTCCAGTTAACGTTCACTAAATTCAACAGAACTAGCCACAAATGAAAGCCTGAACACACATTCAAAAATTCAAGACCTAAATTCAGGGAAAATAGAGTTTAAAATTGTTTTATCTTTTGTGCACATAGTATCTCTTGCAAATGTTCAAGGTTTGATTTGCACCTTTTTCAATTTCCACAGGAAACACTTCCATTTTTTCCACCCTTTTCTCAAGTTCATACTCAGCTGAGGCTGCCACAGGGTCAACTTCTTCATTACGTCTATCATAGTCTTCATTTGAGTAAGTACTGAAAACCTAAGAAAGGTAACAGAAAACTTTTTTTAGTGCTTTCCCACCCCCTTCGAAACATGATATAATTGAAAGAAAAACAGTAAGGAAATTAAAGTGGCATTTTTAGAGATCCCATTTTCTAAACAACCATCAATTTCATAAATACTGCTGCTGTAAGACAGTTTCCAACTTGCACAGAAGTAACATTTTAGAAGTTTCAAAACAATTCCTTAAACACTTTTTGTGTTGTAAATGCACCAAATAGTTAAAAGAAATCAGTCAAGGAAATCAGTCATCTCCTCTTTGATATAGTGTGACTTGTTTTTTTAGGACTACATTCCCCCAAATCCTTCTTCCTCTCTTCTTCCCTCCCCCCACACCATCTGCCAATTGCAGTGCTTCAAACAGATGTAGTTTTCTGATTTTAGAAGGGAATCACACAGTTTCCCAGGAAAAGGAAATGCCTTGTTACATACATTACTATTTTTAGTAATCATTCCAGCTGAATTTCTGAACTGTTAAAAATAAAAGATAAACAAACAACATGAATTAAGACTGAAATCTAGAAAGGAAGAACGAGCTACATGTAACAGCGTTAATTTTACTTATCAGCATGTTCATTAATTGTATTTAAATTCATAAGTTAGAAAAAAAAGAAAAAATAATACACCACCTCCCATTTATCTGAAAAACAAGGTTTATCTGCTTAAGTTTTTGCAGGCACTCTGTGTTTTACTCAACATCACTGTAAGACAAAAAACAGTTACGGATTGCAGCTGCAGCAGCCATCTCCCTAACCAAGAACATGCAGTGCTGACACAAAGTTAATTTACACTAGCCTACTAAGTTTTTGCAACTTTTGCGTTTTCCCACTAAGACTACCTAGACAGGTAACTGCAATCATGTAAATAAGACAGAATTAACTGTAATTAGCTGTAATTAATATTTTCCCAGTGAATTTACATCCGCTAGTATATGGTGTTAGCTCTGCATGGCAGTAGGCTCAGACACAGGAAAACGGTTATTGAAAAAGATTACCAAAAAGCAACTAATATAACTCAGTATTTCCCACGGGGAGCTTACTGCTTCTCCTCCAGACTACAGCTGGAAGACAGTTTCACAAACTCTTCGCCAAATCCTGCAAAACAGCTACTCCAGAAACATGGCATGGCCATATAGCAGTCCAGTAAGTAAGCAAGATTAGATCCACTTGGCTGAAAGGGAAGGAAGAAACCCACTCTTGGAAGTCTTATGTTTCCCCCAATAAAAGAACCTTCCTGAAAAGTTGTTCTGCCTAAGTCTTGCATAAAGGTAAATAAACTAATAAATTCCTTTGGACTATCATCAGTGGGCAACAACTGGACACAGAAAGATGACAAGGGCTGCATTTACAGTATCTGTCTTCCATAAACTTGACAGAAAAATCTGCAAAATAGACAAAGAAAACCATCCAAATGGTCTCAAGTATCCTTACTCTATCACTATCAGAAAAAAGGTGGCCAAGTTCTTTAAATTAATCTCCCTTCCTACCTCCCCGAATCAGTAAATAGGATATGAAGCAGAAGCATTTCATGAAGCACTATTCTCCCTTTGGAACAAGACCAGTCTAGTTTGGTTCCTTTCCAGCCCAACAGAAAAATCAATCTCTCTAAAAACATAGTCAAGTTATAATAAGATGAATTTTAAACTAATAATAAAAAGGAAGTTCATGAGTGGACAAATTATAACTTATTAATGAGAATATTTGAGTTCTTGAGAACAAATCAAATACTGGGGCATGAAAAAAACCCCCAAGTTTGCTTATTTATAAGTGTACATATGATCTAGTATTAATAATATGACTAAAATGTTAAAGATCACTAACTATCAAATGGCTGAATGAGCAAAATGTGGAGAATGGTAGTAGTTAATTTTGGAGACACTGACAACTGTATTTTCTTGATTCTTTATAACTCAGTGGTCCAACTCACAAAGCAGAAGATCCAAGTAGTCACTATTTACTGAAGAATGACATTAGCGAAGGGATGACCAGTTCCTTACACAACCATTTATAAAGCGCTGGAAATTTGGGGGAAGCAAAGTTGCACCATCATAACAGCATTACATATGCTACAAGTCTTAGGCTGCCAGCACTAAAATATCTCTGGAATTTCTAAAAATTATTAAATATTTTTCCAACTTGAAAATAATAGCATGGTACTTGAGAGTCTCATAGAATTTGCCCATTTTGACACAAAATTGATCATAGGAATTGATCATCTGCTGGGAGTGGATCACAGAATTTAAAATTAGTGGTGGCTTAGATTCCAGTGATGTTTATAATTGTTATTCATAAAATAGTAGCACAAACATATCTATGCAAATGAAGACTGCTAATATTTATGCACACTAGCTTTTTAAGAAAAACCTATCTGAAATCAATTCTGACTAACCCACTAAGAGAAAATTCATACTCTTCTCTTAAAGTGACAGATGGCAAGTGTGTGAGAACGTTTAGGTAATATTCTAAAATCTGTAACCTCACAATTAAGACAAAGATAGACCTGTTCAAAATAGTAGGAAACCCCCCCGACTTCAGAAAAATAATTGAGGAAAAAACATGAATTTACAAAGAATAGAGGAAAAGCAAAACTGATGTATAACCAGAAGCTAAACACTGCAATAACAAAAAGAAAAGCAAGAGCACACTAAGAAAACTACAGCCAAACAGTCAAGGGCAAAAGACAGAAATTTTTATTGTGTACATGTGGAATCATAACATGGTATTCATCTTTTATGAGATGGAAACAGTAAAATTGTTGATACTAATATAGAAAACACAGAACTACTAATCAAGTCGTTCTTGCCAAGTAGCAAAAGTAACATTAAACACAGTTAAAATGTGGATGATAAATAATATAAATTACAAGTTACACAGTTTAGAAGACTGATGAGAAAGCTAAACACAGTTCACCCCTGTGCTGTGCCTGGTAGTGTTTAGTCACTGAATCAAACACATTAGGGACAAAAGAAATTCTAATCTTACTATTTAGAAGCCACTGCTAGCCAGAGATCGTAAAACTATTAGTGTGCAAGTGATATTTTTAAAAGATATGCTTTAGCAAACACAAGTTATTGTCTCAACATAGGAGAAACCAGATGAATTTTACTGTGGAAACCATGTGAATTTTACAAGCCTTTTACCATAGCTTGTTATATATCCAGAAGGTTAACCTAACATTAATAACTTTCAGATCTTGTCAAGCTAATAAATGATGAAAAACCCTGCTATCTGAAAAAAGAATTTCTTTTTACACTCAAGACCTCTTTTCTTCAGAATGAATAAAAATAATTTAAATCCAAAAAAGTTCTGGCAGAGGGCTGAATTTTTAAGGATTATTTTAATTAAATTGTTAAGATACATAACCAGAAATTTTCAAATATAGATTTAGTCCTTGGACAGCAAATATATTTATTTGGAGACACAACAAACTGCATTCTTCACACCAGGAAAATAAATCACTTTTTGAATGTAAAACTCAGTTCATCTCCTTCTATGAAGATGCCAATATCAATATCATCAAGATAAGCACTCAAAAAAACCCCAATGCAGCCTACTGTCTAAAAGATCCTACCATTCAGTTCCTGTTACCACACAGAACTAAAAATCTCCATTATATCATCTTAGCATTATCACAGAAAACCAACAATGACCTCACTTAATTCAAACTCTCAGGAGCACATAAAAAGCTCTACTTAAGAACTATGTTAGTTTTAGCAGAATTTCAATTTTGTTAGAGGGTAAACACTAATTTACCACATGTTTGCATGAAACTGCTAGAGAGTCATAAAACACAGTCCAAAGACCTCCACTCCCATATTCATTTATAGTAGACAGATTTGTTTGTGCCTGATCAAAAGCAGAACATCACAGAAGTAATTAAACAGTAAGATTAAGAAATCAATAACTTCCCAGAAGGGTTCCCAACTCATTGGAACAGAAGGAATATCAACATCACTTTAAAATTCTCATGTAATACCACAGTATTTGCTGGAAAGCCTCACAACACCTGCACAGGCAGTTGAAGTAACACTTAACAGCTGAGAGAGGCACTGAAGTGTTACTGACACCCCTGCCTGAACACCACACCTAGCAATGACTACGCCAGTTGGTTCATGTTTCTTCTGAAACACAATTCTTACTTTGAACATGAGAGTTTACTGACACTCAATAAAGCCAACATTCAAAACACAAGTTACGGCTCAGGGAAAATTGTCTAATAGTGAACGGTTTCAGCTTTTCAAATTGATCGCCTTCGCGATACCTGCCAAAATGTGAAGTGCCCAGGCAAACATGAATCATTATTTGAAACAGTAGCACTGAAGTAGGACTGAAGTATGATGTACAACTTTACAGTTTACTCTTACAATCTCCCTCTTCAGTTAAAGTAGACATCTCATTACCACTACCCACTGTTCCCTCTGTTTCCGAAAGCTACATGGTTAGTATTTTATTACCACTACTTGTTATATTTTAAGTGAAAAGTTACTATACCCGATTTAAGTAAATCCATGCTATCAAATCCTTTAATCAGCAGAAATACCTTGCTTACTTTTTTTTTTAAACACACTTCTATGCTTTTTCAAAAAGTATTCAGAATGGTTGGTAACTGTTAAACAGGTTAATATTATAAGCCATTACACTCAATGTAGCGTTTTCTGTTATCAAACAGGTGGACAGGTAGGCTGCGCACACTTATGCACTTGACCCTGTAGCTCTGCATGACTTAATCAAAAACCCCAACTAAGTCAGTTTACATAAAGGCGTAAGTGCAACTTTGCTTCACATCTACAGTACAGACAATGTCATATAGATAATTTCATAATAAACAAACCAGTTTTTTACCAGTCTCACTATTCTCTACTTAATTCTCAATAAAAACAGTAAAATTTATTCTCTAGTTCTGTATTTCATTGCAGTAGCAAAGGCACTGGCGCTAGCTAGAGGGCAAGAAAGACAACATGGTATCTGTTTCAGTCAGGTTATGCTACCTGCTCCCGAAGGAGAAAAACTCTTTCACTCACAGGTATTTAATTTTTAAATCCCAGTGAAAGAAATACTGAAGACAGAGAAAAGCATCCATTCAGATTCGGTGCACTGATTTTATTTCATTTCAAACATTGAGAGCAGAAGTTGAGAGACAATCCACGTTCTCCCTCCATGAAAGTGGAGCTCTGCTGTGACTTGGTTGTACCCCACCACCACCTCAGTCGAGGTGGCATTGCTCTCTGACTGACAGAGAGACTGAAAGACTCCAAATAAATAGGATATGACCAGAAGAGGCAAAAACTACTCATAATACTACATATAGGGGGGGCACCTCAAAAAAATCTTGGCTCCTGAAAGACTTTGTATATAAAGAAAATGATTCAATTATGAACATCCATAAGCTTCAAAGGTGTTTTGGTATGACCAATTTAAGCCTAGCAATCCAGAAGAATTAGATATGCGTATTTATTTACTATTCACCAAAACAAAAATCTTGACCTGACCAAATCTAAATAGCAAGCAAATTGGTAAGAGGAACTTCAAAATAACAATGAACACAAAAATAGTCCACCTGGCTGTTTTCTAAAGGCCATAAGAATAAACAACAACAAAATAACCCTGCCATACCAGATCAAATCAATTAACTAATCTGCAGTAATACTGTCACTAGCAATGATCAATACCCCAGGTCTGAAAAGGAGGATCATCTCACTATACCAAGCCACATCAGTGGGTAATGGAGGAAAATGATTGAGAAATAAATCTAAAGAATTTGCATGTTGCCTTTTGGAATAATACTTTACTACTCAATAAAAATGTAAGAACCCTGTAAAAATACTCTGCTACACTGCACCTTCACGATCTCAAGATTACAAAATATGTACTCAGATAATAGAGGTGCATTTCTTTTTACTGATGTCCTTCTGACTGTTCACCTTCTCTTATGTTAGAATGATATGAAAAGGGATAATTTATTTTTTCCATCTCTCAAGAAGTAAACTACAAACAAGTTTCAGCTACTGCCTGTTCATGTTTATCAGTCTAGGTTAAGGATTCTAGGTGCTGATAACAGCAATCATCATTAAAAAGATGCTGAATCTTTCAGCAGCTTAAATGTTGAGCTCATTAACTTGTCTCCTATAAATTTGCTTATCTTTGCTGACCTTTGCCACCTCCTCAGTGTTTCTTCTGACTAGATCTCCCATGAAACCCTCAAGTGCCTCCTATTCACCCCCTTTCCTCCCTCCTGTTCCCCACAGCTATTCTCAGAGCAAAACACAGCACAGGCTGGACATGCATAGTGATCAGCTAGCATTAAGTAAAAAAGAACAAGTAACTTGAATTAAAGCTGCAGCCCTGCCATCAGTGAGGGCATGAATCTGCAACTCTGATACAAATGCTAATTTTCCCCAAACTAAGCAGTATTTTTAAAATACCTTTAAAAATTCCTCTCTCTTCCCTGTCAAATCCAGGTGAAACTGCTAGGAAGTTAGAAGTTGGAGGGGCTGAAAAAGGAGTGAAGGCAGACAGGTCATAACCTGTCATCCTCACTGTCACCTCACCTGACATCCATAACTTCAGTGTTCTCTTATTTGTCTATAGTTTCATAGCATCATCAAGTACATCAAACAGGGCAGCTAGTATGTCATATAACTGCATCCAGGGAATAATTACAGTTAGAAATACATTGAGATATTAATGTAAAAAGTCAAGCTGCTCCAGCAGTGAGCCAGGATATAAAAATAAATTCTCTGCTTTTTTCTGTTCTGGTTTAGATTTCTGCACTACAGCCCCATACCCTGGCACTGGATTCTCATCCAAAGACTCTTGAAATGCCAAATCAATCTACCATTGTAAAACTTACACATCAAATATTTCCTAAAAATCAAAACAGAAGACTTATGATAAAAAAAAAAAGCCAAAGAAAGCTTGAGTTGAAAGTGCTTCTTTCTGGAGAGCTGAACAAAGGTCATGGAATCAAAACATAACAAGGACCAGAAAGGCATCAGAAATACGGGATATGGAACCTTCTAAAACCAGGTAAATCTATACGCAGAATTAAATGCATTTAGGCTTAATAAACATTTAACTTCTATTGACATTTCAATTTTCATAAGAGTTTAAAGATTATCTTTCCTCAAAAAAACCCCCCAAAATAACAAAATTTTCACACGTGTGTGAAAATATGTACCTTTTTCCTCCAGTTAATATCCATGTTTTTAACATCTCATACTGTTAAGTTAACTAGCAGGAAATGCCATACTCTCAGATGCAGGCAAAACACAACATGGTTACTTTTTGTGAAAAGTCACTGAAAAGTACTGTGGGGAGTTTAAGTTTGAGATAAAAATATGAAGAAAAGTTGTTATGATGTTAAGTTACAAACGTTGTAATGTTGATGCAAGTGATAAACAGAGCTTCAAAACAACTAAAATCTATGTGTTACAACAAACAAATTGTCATTGCAAAAGATCCCAAACAAAGCATGATGGAAATACACTTATATTATTTGTGTCAAGAAAAAAAGCAGATGACTCCCACATACAAGTCAATTCTGTTTAAATCTACCCTCAAATCAAATCTCTGTTTTCCTAGATCAACCTACATCCATGTCACATACTTGTTTCTTAATGCCACAGAAGTATTTTACTGAAGTGCTTGACCAATGGCTGACAAACAATTGACCATGTATGGAGTCATCAATTCTCTAATTACTGAAAGAACTCCAGGGTCTGGGTATCTTCCACCAGTTAGTGTATTTTGTATCCCTTTCTGTGTATGATGTCGTAAGTATAGAAGTTACAGTTCAAAAATCAGAGGATGTACGAAGCTGAAGCACTACTCTGCAACATTTTGTTAAAACAGTGTTCAGGAGACTACGTGTTGACCCAGAAAAACTGTGCATCTCCTAGAAGTGGTAAGCATTTACAGATATGCTGTTCTACAGGAAATCTAATCCAAGTGTATTTTCATTAACTTCCACTGTAAGCAGTTCTGTACTAAAAAGATCGAAGAGTACGCCAGCCTGAACAAGATCACCATTTGTGTCCCAGCTATACATAAAACAGCTCTGATGTGCAAGACAAATGGCAATATTATGAAGGATTTCCATATTCTCTCTGAAGCAGCTGATATTTGGCTGGTTAGGACAACACACACGCTATGAAACCGCTTTCAGTTTCCTTATTTAAGAAATAAGTTTAAACTTCTGCTCAACTGTGACAAATATGAAAGTAAAGCCTTTATGAAGGTTTGGGGTTTGGGTTTTTTTTAAACTGTGTTCTTGACTTAATCTTAAAAGAAAGTATTATTCACAAAAAGCTGGGAACAGACACTCCCATGCAACACAAACTGGATAACACTGCTAATTAAACAGACTTACGGAAGCAAATAGCAGGTGTACTATCTTTTCAGTTTACCTGAGCTACAGAATTTCTAAGGATCATAAATCATTGCAGAAGTTAGTCATAGTGCTATTAAAGGTTTTGAGGACAAAGTTTGACACAGTCAGACACAAAAACATCTCAAGAAGTCAATTTGGAAACAGGCATTTGTTTTCCCAACGGAAAGTTTCAAAATTACAAATGTCAAACAGCACTCAGTCATTACATTTATGTTAATTAAAGCCTTTCAAGCTAATCACATAATTGAAAGCGAGTTTAATCTCTGCATTACAAAAGCAAAGTGAAATATAAAGGGATGACAGCACAGTTACCAGATGTTATTTGCACTGTCTGTAATGTTGATAGTTTACACAGTTTATTCAGGAAACTTGAAGACAAAGACAAATTCAGTTCCCTTGCAAATACCTTGGACAGCTGAGTGTGCTTTACATTCCTTACTGGCTTCATATGTGGCAACAAGAGACTAAAAATAGCTCATGTACCATAACACAAACCCAGTCTGTGAAGTTCTGCTAATAACTGTACAGTATCACTCTCTTCACTACTGTACGAAAAGCAAGCAACCGAGACATAACGTTCCTTAAGGTCTGCAGAGATCAAACAGCAGCAGGACTTAAAGAGTCAGGTTACCCACAGCAAGTAAGAAATCTTCCCACTCATCATTTATCACCACCTTCTACAGAATCAAAACATTTATTTTAAAAAGTCTCATCGATGCTTATTTTCACAGGCACAGGGCAACACAAAATAATGGAGTATTTGCATAATTATGTTCCATCTTTCCTGAAATTACCAGATCAAATTATGTTCTTAAGCCCTGCTACAGATGTCAACAATTATGGATCTCCAGCATGGGTCAGATGCAGTGCTAACAGTGTTAGCTACCTTATACATCCCCTGGGAGCTCCACAGTCTCCTTCTTTTACTCAAAAGCCTTGAGAATTTTACAACTGACTAGAAACTTCGAAACAGAGATATTAATCAAGTTCTCTTTGCCGCTGCAGCGTAAATACTGTTTTTAGGGTGCCTGTGTGTAAGTTATATCCATTACCTACATACATATCCAACTTCCCTTTTGGGTATATCAAGTACAATGCTCAGAGCTCCATTGCTGCAGAACCTTGACGATCTGAGAACATGCTTTTTCTTGCCCAAACACCTTCTGAATGTTTTGAATTCTCCAACTCTATCAGACACCTGCTAAACAGCAACTGCAAAAGACAGAGATGGTTTCTTCGTAATCACTAGAGAGGTGCAGAAGGAAAACATCAAGAACACCAAGGCCAGCCTGGCCTTTCTCAGGAGCATCTAAGAGGAGGAAAAACACAGACCTTCTCCTCTAGTGGCTATGGATGTCTGGAATGGCACTCACATTTCAGTCAAACTTTTAGTCTACATAAAGCTGAAAAAAGAAGCTACTAGGATACATTTCTCACTATGGCACTGCTCTAAGCTGTGGTGGGGACCAGGAATAATCTTTTGCTACCACTCAGGATTTTTTTTTTCTCTTCCAATTTAAGTTGCACTAAAATCTATGCATAAAGTCAAACAAGAGAGACTTCTGTGAGGTAAAAGTGGGATTTTTGAAAAAGTCAATGAGATATTAAAGGTACATTACTAAAAAAGATTTTAGGGAAGTGCAAAAAAAGTTGGAATTCTTTATTTTACAAAGCACAAAAGCTGAAAACCATACACCAGGACTCATTCCCACTAAGTATCATAGAAAATATGAAACAAAAAGGCAGACAAGGGGAAAGAAATCACTGCTTAGGCATGAGGAACAGAGGGGAAAAAGCTATTGAAAATGACATATAGAAAGAGATCCCTATACCCATTACAGGAAAGATATAGTCAAGTTTGACTGAAAAGGAATAAAGGCAGGCAAGTATCACAAGCTTCAATTTTTGGGCCTTAAAAAGAAAGTTCACTGACCATATTGCTATTAAGTACAGTTTATCTGCCAATCCAAGTGAGGCACTTATGGCAAGAACTACGTTATTTTTAATGGAAAACTGCTAACAGTTGCTACTAACCGTTCATCTCTCAATGGTGTAATTGATAATCTGGTACAGGTTGGTTCCTGTGGCTTTCAGAGAAACAGCTGTAATTGAACAGTGCTAGTTACCAAAACCTGAGTTTTGTCTACACAAGAGCTTCCATCACAGCTGGCACAGAGATTTCTACTAATGCTTTCAACTAAGTCTGGCATAGACATAACAGAGAAGGCAGGAAAAGTCTGTTACAGCCACCGCTTCAGCAGGGTTTCAGCAACTATCAGTAAAACCCTGCCTACAGCAGGAAACCAGCAGTCATTCAACGAATGCACATTTACAGTAGACTCTACATGGCACTTTCCTCAGATACTCAGTGCACAAATGCGAGGCGAAATGGACTGATGCCCCTCCGGCTCTCTCACAGCCCTCACCAGACTCGTTACGCAGTTTCCAATAGTGGCACTCTCCCCTTCAGTGCTCCAGGTCACCACTAAAGCAGCATCAACTACAAGAAAGCCATATAAAGTCAGCCTGTCTATGGAGAGACTATAAAAATACCACATGCAACAAAACTTGTATTTTGCCACACCCAAAGCATTTTCTGGGGTACAGCACTGGCGTGTGTTTAGCAAACTGGGAGACTACAGCTCACCGCTGCAGGAAGTACAGGAGTCAACAGAATTTTTACATCGCTCTGGTCAGTAAAAGTGAGTCCTGACTCTGTACTAACAAAGCGTAAAAATTGTTTATTAAAGATGGTATTTTTCATTCATGTAATAGTAGAAGAAGAGAAGTATGCTTGAGAAAGCCTGAACAGTTTCCCATCCCATCCTGGTCCGCATCTCCCAATTCTCCTCCTAAATTTTAAGAGGGACAAGAATAACTGAAGTCTGCAACAAGACTATGGGTAAACACGGTTTGAGTTGTGGAATGACTTATTTTGTGGGTATTTTTGGTGAGGGAAGATCAGACACCTAAATCTTTTTAATTTGTTAGCATTGTAACTTACACTACTCCTCTTTATCCAGTCTGCCCTGTAACTTCTACTTCCGCAACTTCGTAACTCCAAAATGCTCACGTTAACACTCCTACAGCTTGTTCACCAAGCTAGTATAAAAAAAACTAAACAACATATATATGGTTATTATTAGAGAGAATTCTAAAATCTTAAATAACAGGAACCAGTCATTTGATATTTTCTCACAGTTAATTCTGAAAACAAGTCTAAAGTTGAATCTGAAGGTTTGCTCTGGGGGTTTTTGTTGTTTTGTTTGGGTTTTTTTAAACTTTTGTACAAAAAGTAAAACTGAAAAAATCCTTCCTAATGCAATGCCTCAATTTTAAACAAATGAAGGCAAGTATTGAAGGTCATGTGTTTGTATCTATTCCTAAAAGTTTAGTGTTCCTGAAAATGTCCAGTAAGTAAAATCTCCCATGTTTCACTATGCTGACTATCTTATCAAGCTGCTGAGATTCAGAAATCACTTGTTACTAATTTATAATTTTTCTGAACAAGAGAGAAGTTATAATTTTTCTCTTATTCAGTTTTGAATAGAAGCCATAAACTTACAGTTTTAAAAATGTTTTTAGAGGTTTGAAAAAAACACCACAAAAATGTATTTCCTGGGTATTTTTGACTGCAAAACAATTAAAAAATAAAGAAAATTCAAATGTACTTACCTTGATAGGAGCTGTCGAGAACTTGACTTTTCGGTCTGGCTCAGGATCTTCCTCTTCAGAAAGTCCAGGGAACTCCTCATATTCACTGTCATACATATACTCCTCCTCCTCCTCCTCCTCCAAAATTTCTTTGCCTGCAGGCCCTTGGTTTTCTGGCTCTGTATCCCTGTCATCATCAAAAGCTGCATTCTCTATTCCAAAAGCACTGAAGTTCTCGCTCTGCTTTTCCACCACTTGCTCCTCTTCTTCAGTATCCCCTTCCTGCTCTAGAACATCCCGAACTCGCGTAACTGGCCCATCTCTCACAGACATCCCATCTCTTCCTTCTTCCCCATTGGTCTCGCTGCCTTCCGTAAACTCTTCTACCACTTCCAAGGAGTAGTCGCTCCTCTTCCCTTCCTGTACTCGACATCTGAGTAGCTGATCCTCTTGAACAATGCAATCTTTCTCCAAACCTTCTTTTTCATGCCCTGAGGTTTCATCTTGTGCAACCAGCTCTGCACAAGTCCCTTCCATGGGGGAAACCCAGGAGAGAACACTATCTGATCTCCGCTGAGCCTCCTGACCAGGTGTACTGCCCATATCCCACAGGCTTCTCTCAAGTACCAGTTGCTCTCTTTTGTCTTTTCCAATTGCCTCGCTCAGCTCAGCTCCGAGGATCACAGGCAGCTTGGTGGGGACAGCCTTCTCCGGACATCCTTCAGCAAGAGCAGATGAATCCGAACTGTGGTGGCCTCTCAAAGGGTCCTGATTCAGAGGACTATTATTTTTGGAAATTTCTTTGGATTCTTCAGTATCACTGTCACCCAGAAAGCTTTCCAGCCTCCTAGAAATGGGCCCTGCATTCAGGAAGGAGGATTTGGAACCACTATTGGGATGTTGCTGCTTCAACTCCTCATTACCTTGATTTTCAACTTTCTCCAGCGCAACTGGAAGACTCGCTTCTGTATTAAAATTGAAGTGGTCCACCACATTGCTGCAATCAGAAGCTGAACTGCGTCTCCTCTTATCCTCACTTCTTTCACATTTGCTGGGGGAGTATCTGTCCACTGAGCTCCGTTGCTTTATATTTCTCTCAAACAGCTTCCTGGTCTCTGAAAATTTTTCTGCCAGGGCAACTTTGTCCAAGTCTGCCTCATCGTTGCTACGGATGACCTTGTCAGCAGCAGAAGGCACAGACAATGAATCCACAGGACTGCCGCAGGGGCTGTTACTTGCATTAAGAAGATTATTTTTTTGGACAACGAGGAAAGATGGGCTACCTGGAGAAGGTCCGTACTCTGCTGCCGTGGCCCGGCTGATTAGTTTGGTCTCAGCAGGTGGACTGCTTTCACAAGAGGGTGTGGAAGATGAGCCTCCCATTTGCAGAAACATATTTTTGATCTTGTGTACCCTATTGCCATAAGTGGCAGCTCTGCCTCGACTGTGTGGGTCATTTCCCCCTCCATTGGAAGAGGTGCTCAGCTTCTGATGCAAGCCTGTTTTGTTGGAAGTGTTTTCAGGATTGTTTACGCCATCAAAAGAGCATTTGATAGCATGGAAATCAGATTTATAGGCATTTCGGTGTGGAGAAGCACTTCTTAAAGTCCTTTCCCCTTTGCTTTCAGTTTTCATCATTGTCAGAGAGAAAGCTCCCTCGACTCCTGAAGAAGAATGGGAAGGACGACTCCCAGGCACAAAGCTTCCACCCTCCAACACTAGGCAGAGCAGATCCCACAGAATATCCAAAAAGCAGCCTTTCACTCGGCCAGCCTCCCCGCTCGCATTGAAATGGAGCACAGGGGAGTAGACGTGGAGAGAAAGAAATCACAGCGCGTAAATGGCCACATCGGGTATTATCCCCAGTGCGGACTGCGGTATCCGGAAAGCCATCTGCAGAGAGACAGAGAGTTTTCATTAACTCGGGGCCTCGCCGGCGTGTGACACGAATCCGAAACTCGGGGTGGGAAACGCCGCCCGAGACCTCCCCGCGGGATAAAGCCCATTGTGTCCGCCGGGACGCGCGGACCCAGCTGCTCCCAGCCGCCCGCCCGCCCGGGCACCGACCTGGCGGCTCCGGCGGGGGATGCAGTGGCGGCGGCGGCGGCGGACGGAGCCCCCCCCCCCGCCGCCCGCCCGCCCACCCCTCCCGCCAACGGCCGTCCCGGGCGGCGGGGGAGGGGGCAGCGCCCGGCCCTTCCTGCCGCCCGGGGGAGGCTAGGCCCAGGCCGGACCCCGCCGCACGAACCGCGGCTCCGTACGGCGAAAGGACCCGGGCGTGCCCGCGCTGCCCGGAAGGGGGGAAGCCGCAAGTTTCGGCCCCAAGTTGGGGCTTCCCCGTGGCGGCGCCTGTGCGCCGCGGGGCCTGCGGGGCGCGCAGCGGAGCCGCCCCGGCACCTCGCCCCAAACTTTCCGAGCCAGCCTACCTGGGGGCGGGGGTCCCGCCGGCTCCTTCCCCTCAGCGCTCCCGGCCGCCCAGCGGCCGCGTACACCACGCCATCATTATCCGCCGCCGCCAGCCGCCCTCCTTCCCTCCCTCCCTGTCTCTCTCTCTCTCACCCACCCACCCCCCCCGCTGCCGCCGCCCCGCGCTCCTCACTCCACCTTCCTCCCGCCCCTCCGGCGGCGCTCCAAACCGCCGCCCGCCCGCCCCGCTCGCTGGCTCTCACGCTGCTCGGCGCCCTCCTCCGCGCTGTGTCTCGGGCCCGCCCGCGCGCGCTCCCTCGCTCGCACACAAAGAGAGGGAGCGGCGGGCGCGCCCTTGTTCCTCTCAGCGTGAGGGAAGAGAGGGGCTGGCGGGGCGGCGGGCGCGCCCGGCCTGAGGGACGCGCCTCCCGCGCCGGGATATACCACGCCATAGCGGGATACGGGTTTCGGGTGATACCATGTCGAGGAGGCGAGCAGGCACGGGGCCGCACGCCGCTGCCCGGTCGCCCCTGGCGGCGCGGTGCAGCGCCGGTGGGTGCGTGTCGCTCACCGGCCCCGCCGCCGGCGGAATGGCCGCGGCTGCGACGGGGGACGCCGGGGCAAGGGACGGCGGTGGGCGCTGAGCGAGGGCCACAGGTCCCTGAAGAAACGTGAGCGCCGAGCTGCCGGCGTTGGGGAGATGCGCGCTATTTTCAAAGCCCAGGAGGCCAGCGCGGCGGGGGTAGCGGTAGCCGCGGCTTCACCGCAGAGCAGCGTAGTTCCCGGGTGGAGGTAAAGTCGCGGCAGCTGCCACGACCGAGGCTCTGACAGCCTGAAGTAACAGCAATGCCAAACATCCCCTCCCCCCCCCCCCCCCTTTTAAAAATCATGTTGTTTTTAACCCCTCCCGGACAGGTAAGTATCAAACCCAAGCAAAGGTACATAGCCGAGGCAGCTCCCGGCCTCCCCGCGGCGCCGGAGCGGGGCTGCGGCTGCTCGGAGCGGTCCGGGGCTGCCCGGGCACACCTGCTGCCCCTTTCCTCAGCCTGGGAGACACGCAGCGCGGTTTCCTACGCTCTGCGAGCAAGTTCGTGGATACTTTTACGTGTCTGCGCAGGACAATCGGGCGAGCCTGCCGTGTTCTCTCGCATGCTCCCCGGGCTGGAAGTCACTGCAGCTCCCCAAGACGGAGGAAACGATGTCTGTCATCAGTAGCCTTAGGCAGTGATAACTGCAGTTTTGCAAGCACTATTGTGTATATCCAGTTCTCTCGTTTGTTAGTCCAAATAAAAGCACTGGCTTCAACCTATTTATCAGTTAAAGACAGAATTTGGATGACTGTCTAGTTTCTAGTGTAGCTACTTCCACAGAGCACATATAAAAATCACACAAAATAATTACGAGAGAACTAAAGAGCACTGGTAGTTACCAATTATTTGGCAACTGTTATTACCAAATTGTGTAGCAATTATTTAGAAGTCTAAATACTTAACTCTTTGAAAAGAATTGTTTCACAATTTTATTACTGAAATCAATGGTGAAATTTATACATTCTCCCAGGCATCCCAATTGACTTTGGCTTAACTGGGAATCACAACGCCTGGAATATTTCACAGCTTGATTCAAAATCTATGATACAGTTTCAAATTAGCTTTAATCATGATCTTGCAATAAAAAGAAAATCTTATTATTGATATATTTTTCTAATGCTTTGTTTTTCTAATAGAAAGCAGGGACAAAATTGTTGAGGCTTTTTTCTGTGTTTTCAAACATTGCAGGGACAATGGCATTTCACCAAGACCTGCCACTAGCAGTCTTAGATACACTTGGAAACACCATTTGGAACAAAATTTTAATACAGATAGTTTCACTGTAAGAGCAATAAACGTTTCTTATTTTGTGAATATGTAGGTCTTATCTAGAACAAGTAGCAGTGATCTTTCTCCCACATGCTCCTGAGATAGTCCTTTGTATAGTGTTTGTAGGTTGGGTTGAAATTGCAGGACTTAACCACCATCTTTCAATAAATGGAGAATACTAAGCAAATGTTTCTTTCACAAACTAAAGGTAAATACAAGGTTGCTCAGCAGTTTGCACACTGTGGGCAGAGAACGTTCTGCATGCTGCTGGGGGAACCTGGCAGTACGTAGGAGACTGTTCAAAGAAAACAAAAGCAGAGCTCAGGAACAACATAATAACAAAGCCCAAAGCAGCTCTAAAGCGTGCCCAGGAAAGTCAGAGGCCTTTGTACTGGGTGCCGGCTAAAAGAGGCTGGAGCAGGAAGATACTCTTGTGTTTTGAATTCTCCTGTGCTTGAGAAAGCAGGAATTGTAATTACAGATCCTGAAAACAGATTTAATTGCATCAAAGGACTCTTATTTCCTTACAATTTCCTATCCTAACTAGGAAAACACATAGGTTACTTTGGCTAGCTGTGCTGCTTAGGAAGGACAATATTTATCAGGGTCGGTTGGTTTCTAGTGAGGAAAGACTCTGAATTGCCTTCTAGGTGAACTGATGTGAAAGAATTAATAGAATTGTTTACAGAAACAATGATTAAAAAGATCAGAAGAATTCAAGATAAAGACCTCTGGAATTTGAGCAACAAGTCTGAGAAGGTGACGTAGTTTATGATTTCATCATAGCAAATAACTGCAATAAAATCTGGGAAGAGTATCTTACACATTCAGTCTGTGGTGGTTTCCTTGAAAGATGGTGAAAGAACAGTGAGTAAGCAAATGGTGTGTACTGAGCAAGAAGCATCTACGTTTTGTCATCTAAGCTTATTAAAAAAATAGGTGTTTCAAGTGGGACCTTCGCAGCTCAAACTCTTCTTGGGGAAAAAGGGAATCAGTGTTGCAGTAGATGAAGTCATGAATCTAATGAAGACAGACAAAGAGGAAAGTGTTTCCAAGACAAAAATAAAACTGAGGGCACTTCTGCAAACCCAGTTGAGGTACAGTTTATTTCAGTATCCACTCTGATTACAGAGGCATATACGTGCAAAAGGAATCCATTTCAGTGGTCATCAGAGAGTGATGAAGCATCTTCTGAATGGAACAATGTTCCTGTGACTACTCTTGTCTTGGCTTAACTATTTCAAAATCCCTCCTCTATTGCACAACACATGCCTGTGCTTATGGTTTGGGGGCAATGTTGACAGAGGAACAACAGACATTCCCTATGAGTACATCAAAAGGGTGTCTAAAACAGAACTGAGCAAGGAAAAAGACCCTCAGGAGGTGTGGATGAGAGTGATATTCTGTTATTGGTGTGAAATTATCCCGTAAGAAAGATCCAATAAATACGTAAATAGATGAGCTTAGATAAACTGTCATTTCTTAAATGGTGTATATTCTTCCAGCTTATAAGGACAGCCATCCTTTTAGACTTCAGTTGAATGATTAATATAGCTAAAATGGGGCATGTATTTAGTGGTCTGGGTTAATATTTATCGATACTGGTGGATTCAATTGCTGCTGTTCGTTCAAGGTGAGCATAAGAAACCATTAAGTACATGTTCTACGCCAAACAAGTTTGAAACTGGTATCATCACCCCATTAACATACTTTAATCAACTCATGAAAATTTTGGTCTTAAGTCTTTTTAGAAACTAAAAGAACTTGAGCAAGCAATGCTTTGGCTGGGGGCTGGATGGTAAAGCTCCCTCTCTCTCCATTGCTGCTTTCCTGATTCCTGCAACTGAGTGGGCAGAACACAGCCGAGAAGGAGTAAGCGCCTCCCAGGGAAAGGAGAGCTCAACAGCCAGTGTAACAGTTCAACATTGTTAAAGCCAACGATCAGCTGAGCTGAAGAAGCCTGCGTGAGACCAAACCATGTCTCCAGCATTCATTGCGAAACTTAATTCTCTGAACTTTTACTCTTTAAAAGTTATCATCTGCTTTATCCACATTGTAGTTTTATCCACATTTTAGTTTTATCATGTGATTTGAAATGCAGTCTCACCAAATTTTTATTTCATCTGTTTAACGTGAGTTACATCAGCAGTTTTAAGCAGGACAAGTCAGTGGTTTTTTTTATACTTTTGCAAAAAGCCAGCAATAGAAGGAATAATTAAACATTCAGAGTTCCACAACTATTTCTGTAGATTTTTAAAGCTGTATTTTAAGAAAATATTTTTCTATCATTTAGGAGTAATTAAAATGTTCTGGAAGTATTTAAGTCATACTCAGTATAATTTGAACAGCAATTTTGAATTTGAAATAGAGTACCTTCTGTAAGTTTGGTGGACAATTTTGTAATGTCTATCATTAGAATTAAGAAAGCAATCTGTAATTTTAGAAGACTGTACTTATGTTAAATACAAAACTAAAATAATAAAGTAACATTTTAAACTCATTACTTTGTAGCACTTCTTCACAAAAATAAAACAGAACTAAAGCCCAAAATGGTATTTAATGGTCAATAGCATTTGATCAATGAAGGAGAAGCAAAAAGTTGCAAAGCAGATGAGGAGACGAGTCATTTGGTAAAGGCAGTGCGGCAATGACTGCGGGCAGATATGGAACAAAAATCTGCAAGAAAAAAGCTCAGGGTCTAAATATGGTCAAATCCATGAAGGACATTTCCAAGGCTTAAGGGCTGGACCAGCCAGGCTGCCATACAGTAATATGTGAAATAAGGATGTAAAGATATCCTAGAAGAGAGTGACAAACAAAAACCGGACCACCACTAGTGTAGGAGTTACAATATGTAATGGTAAACTAGGGCAGATTTCAGAATGGGATTCCCCTAACAGCTTGCATTTTGTGTAGAACATTACGGTTGCACAGCAGGACCCTAAAGACTACAAGTGCTATGGGTGAAGAAATGCTCTAAAGACAGGAGTTAATTAAATTTGACTCAGTTCCATTCAAATTGTGCTGGATAATGTGGCAATTACCCTACTGCGTGCCAGCGGCGCCACAGAGAAAGCCTGAGACATCATTGCGTCTGTCTTTGCCATTGTATATGATGATATATATGTTCAATATTTATTTTAATTTCTAAAATTGGAGCCACAGTGTTTTGGGTAAGCTAGTGCCTGCTCCAGGTTTTGTTTCTCTTTCCTCAAACTGCTCCCCAGCACATTCAAGAAGCAGTTGGTAAAAACAGTACTTCAAGTTGAAATGGCTAACAGCAATGCTGTAATCCTGCAGCTTTAGTTTTGGTTTCTCCTCCTATTGCCACCTCTGAGCGTCCTTCATTCTCCCATTCCATGGTCAGCTGAGCCAAGGTATAAAGAGAAAGCCCTTTGAACAGAGCTGTGCTTACTGGAGGATGATGTAGGCCTAATATGAAATACGTATCCTATAACTAGCACTTGATGATCAAGAAAAAAATTTACTATTAGTACAAAGCTTAACAAGATTTATTTTTAGTGCAAGTAAGTAAAAAATCTATACTGTTGCATGCAAACTTTAGTTAGAAAACTGTCATACTGAGCAGTGTTATTAACAAGGCGTCAATACTCAAGACTCAAGTCCTCAGCTTGCCTGGTTCTCTCTCATTGCAGTAATATTTATGCCACAGCAAACTTTAAACATGGGATATGAAGTGGAATTTTAGAAACAGCAGCAGCTCCAGCAAAGGAGGGCTGCCCTCTCTCGTTCCCAAACATGTCTGTCATGCAAAGCTCCAGGGAGGGGCCATTCTGGTGAATAACACATCAGTGTCTATCTTGCTGGATTAACTTTCATAAATCAGTATTTTCTTTGCTGCTTGTTCACTAAGAGGTAGGTCCTTCAAGGATAGGGCTGTCTGCAGAAGCGTGAATTTAATTAATGACTAGTTCCATTACTTCCTTCTACAGCCCACCCAGGATGCTGTTCCCCAGAAATGCTGTGAATTAATATTCTGACCAGAATATGCTGACCACATATTCTGGCCACAGAACCACAAATGTTAAATGAAGGTTGGTGGAACATCACTGAAACCTGCACTGAGCACAGCTGGCCTGCCAGCACACATTACTAATGGTCTTTGCGAACTAAGGAGGGTTCCTTACATTACAGCTCCAAGACACGTTGGAGATAAAATTAGAAGAATCTCTTAAGTCTTGAGTCTCCAGAATCTCCTAAGCCTCAAGGTAAAATATTGGCAGTTGAATTTCAAATTTGCATTAAAAGAAAGAAGTCTTTATTGCCAGGAAGGCTGCACAGAAGACACTTGAGACTTTCCTCACCTCACAAGCCCCATTCCTGAAGTGTCCAAAACATCAAAGCTACTTGCCACATTGGCAAATTCATAAAACAAAAAGAACAGGGGAGGAAAGAAGTGACCACATATTGTAGAATTGTGTGAAACAGTGGTTCAAGACCATGCCGGGTTTCTCAAGCACAATAAGCAGATGTTGGCATGGCGAGGAGGCAGGGAGTCTTAATAAAAGCATCCCACTGAAAGCTGTTGGAACAGAAAAGTCCGTCACTGCATTTTTCAGCCTGATAACTGGAGTACTGTTGATATAGCTTTATAGATTTTACAGGATTTTAGGAAATAAAGTTTGTGGCTATTGTTGATTTTACTGATTTCCAATGCAAGAAAGCTTATGCTGTTGTACTGTCTCTGTGTGCCTCTGCGTGTCTACTGCTCTGCAAGGACTTTTGAAAACTGGCCAACTGGTTCGACCAGATTTGACACAGGCTGAGAGTTTGCAACAATAATTGTGTTCCTACCAGTTTTGTAAAAATATGCAGCTGGAGAGAGAAAGGAGAACGAAAGACCTTGCAAGATCAGTCAAGGGAAAGGTTACAGCAAGGGATCACCCCTTATAAGCCACTAGAGAATCCCGTATAAGCCACACAAGATTGAAACTTGATGAATGTATTACTCACAAGAAAAGCCTTATTTTGAAGTTGCATCTTTTTTAAAGCCAAAGTCAGTCAGCCGAGAGACACACATTGGGAGGGTAACTGGCTTCTTTAATTCTGGAGTTCACAGCACAATTTCTTATTCTGATGTGCTAGTTTCTGTCCGACCAAGCAGTTTTATACAAAACCCAAAGTGTTTCTATACAATAAAAGTGCAACCCCTGATCTGAATTATAATCAGTAACGCTATGAAAATCATGTGAAATAAATCCTGTCCACACACAACTACGATCACTTTTTAAAAAAATTAAATAACATTATACATCTATGTTGTTTCATAGCATTATTTAAAACGCCCTCTGTTAAAATGTCTATATCACAGTTATACTTATTTATGTATACATAACACACTTATGAATGTATTTTTGATTTACGAGATAACCTTAAATCCTTTGAAATTAAGTCCTTAAAAGGTATTTTAATTTTAATATTCAGATTCCCTAGTCTTTTTAATAAACTATAGCTATATATAGGCAAAGAGACAAGTATACAGAGACTAGAGTTTAGATTACAATATAAAGCTAAACCAATGCAGTTTAAAAGCAAACCAGAAGCATTCTAACTGCATATCTTTTATATTGAAGTAGTAGTTATGTTAGAAAAAGTAAAAAAAAGAAGCATGATCTTACACATAGGTGAGCTATTTCCTTCAATCATCAATAATTTCAAATAAATAAGGCAGTATTTTGAAATTCTGTCAGTCCAAGTATTGCTTGACATCATCTACGTTTAGAATATATATATATAAAAAAAATCAATGTTACAAAAACAGAATAAAAATATGAAACACACTGAGCTTCAAAAATTCAGTTATTTTTTAAATAGGTAAGTCTGAGTGATAATTGTGTCAAATAAAATAAAAACAAAAGGAGGAGATAAAACAGGACATAGAATTTAGGTACATGGTATAAATTACACAACAAAGAGAAAATAATTCTAATCTGATACCTATCAGGACAATTTCCATGATGATTCCTTGCAACGTATTAGGAAATGTGCATTTTGCAAGCCTTATGTAGACAGAAGATAAGAATCAGTCCCCCACTACTAGATGTATCTGCAGTTATTTTGGAAATGTGAGGGAAAGGCATTAAAAAGGCATTTTATGCAAATACTGAATTCACATCAACATTTTCAGTGAAATAATAATTATTTTCCAAATCTGTAAAATAGCTTTAAGGGTAAAAACAAGTCAAATTTAGAGCTTATCTTGACATTTCCAAATCAAAACATTCAGTTTTTATTTTGAAAATAAAGTTCTCATTTAAAAATAATTTAGAGGACAAAATAACCATAAAGTGAAACATTTAGGCTAAAGAAAATATTTTGCATTAACAGAAACTGATTTTATTTTTTTTTAGAAAAAACTGCATTTCACTTGAACTGAATCTTTTTTTTCCCCTCATTTTTAATTTAGCTTTTGAATCCAATACATTGTCCAGATGTACCAAGAAATAGCAAACTTATGACAGAAGTCTTTCCTACCTTAAGCCCTAAAGCAAGTGGAAAAAAGAAACCTGAATTCCCCAAATCCAAGCAAACAAGTGATCTATCAGAAACAATCACGAAGTTTCGTGCTACTCTAAGGCAACTGAAAAAATAGCGCCTGGTGAATAGAAGGCATTAACTCCATCTGCATTGGAGAAAGACCTGCCAACGGCCTGTTCAAAAATCTGATCCAATTTAAAAATTGCTATCAGACCTTTGCCTTCAAGTGTCACTTTTAGAATAGCTTTAAGAATATCATTAGCAACTGGTGGATTGTCACTGTTTCAGCGACTTCTACTAGGGGATTCACTTTGACAGTATATTGATTCAATTAGACATTTTTAAGATGCGTATCAGTACTCTCTGGGAAGATAAACAAAGTGTCCGTTCCTTTTACTGGTAGGCTGAAGTTTCTAATTTCACAGGAGTTGAAACCAGACTGGCTGATTTCCTAGGCGTCACAGCTGGAGCTGTTTCAGAATTTGGTTCCTAGGTTTTCTGACTGCAAAGCTGCCAGCTTGTTTTGCCCTTCTTATTTTTGGAACAGAAGGATGAGAGGCTATTCACAGTGACTTTTTAATGTAGGAAATACCATTGAGAGGTAACTCAACTAAACGTGCTTTAGAAACAAACTGTTAAAAAATCACTCCTATATCATTCTTAGTGTTATTCTTACAGCAAAAGTCAATGGGGATGTACCCATATAAGGGATAAAACATTCCTGTATCTTTATTTAAGTACTAATCTAGTACTACTAGTGGCCATAAAGCAAGTTATTCACTTCAAAAGATTCTGTTCCTGCATTTAGTACTTCCTTACACTATGATCATTAATATTTTCATTAACACTTTAGACAAGAAAAATGTCTCAGGGATTAATCTAAAGTACACTGAAATAATTGAAAAAACACCTTCCCTCTGAAATTAATGCGCTTTTGTTGAGGTTCAAGAGTAGCATCCTTAACAACCACCCCACATACTCACTTGGTGTATCTTTGCCTCCAAGCCAGCACTGAGGCAGTGGTTTACTATCACTGCGATATCATCTATAACGCCAAGCTGGCGAGTCCACAGCCTTCCACTGGCGCTCAGAGGGCAGGTCTCAAGTGTCACAGCACGGGAAGCAAAACCGGGCGATTCTCAAGTACGGCTATGCTGAATCATAGGAAATGAAAGAGAGCTTCACTTTTATTATAGACTTTCTCCACACTGAGGTTTAAAGCTCTAATAGCAGAGTTACAGGCTGAGCCTGAGAAGTTGTACTTTAATATGGTCATAACAACTGCAGTTTAGGTTACAGAAAAGCTGGTTACAGCAACTTGGTTTAAACACGAAAATAAAACCACAGAGTGGCTCACATGGATGTCTTATGGGGTGAGTAGATGAGTACAGCAAAACATCACAAGACATGACAGGAAGGACAGTAGAATCAACAGAATATTTGCCTTGAGGCACAATCTAGCTCTGATATACTTATTGTACCTATAGCTCTAAGTGTATACTCACATAGGAAACACCAGAGAGCTAGAGATCATAGCCTTGTGGTAAAGCGTGCTGGCAAAGTAAATTATGCTGTGTTTGTAATCACCTCTTTCCAAAGACTGGTATCCTAATGAGACTTTGGAAGTGTCTGTCGACACACTGAGACCTATCAGCAAAAAGCACATCCTTGTATGCTGCTAATGTGTCCCATTTCCAGGTCACACAACAACCTGGCATGCCTTTGGAAGGCCTGGTTTGGAAGCATGGATGTGCACTGGATGATTTTGGCTGTGAACCTTTCCACCAAGTCATTCCCCAGTGCTTGGGCTGACATTCCAAACCACTGAGCATTTTTAAGCAGCTGCCCATTTCTTAATGTCAGTAACAGTCAGAAAATATTTCTTGCTCCCTAGCTCCTAAGTTTCTTCCCAAAATTACTTCTGAGATGCAGACTAGGCAACGTTCAGCTCTGCAGTAATAACAGCTCAATAACTTGTCTACTTGTGCTTTAATTGTTTGAGAAATAGGAGTTTTGTCTTACTGTTATTTTTCAGCATTTATTTTCTGACCCAAAAGGCTCCCCAGTACAGCCTAAAGGTAGAATTTTAAATGAATAAAACTTATGCAGGGTAAGTTCTGGGTTGTTTTACTCTCATTGATGTGATCGTTTTTCTCTGTTGTGAGAGCTTTGTACACAAGGGTCTAACTACCCAGATTTTCAGGAAAAATACAAGAATCAGTTCCATAAACATAGCAAAACCCTTGAAAACTATTCCAGAAATAGTATCTTTCAAGCATGTATGAAATACACAAAAGGCATGCGATGTGGAAAAGAAGTTGAATTGAAATAAATGGCCATATGCCATGCTCTACTAATAAACTAAGTTGATTTACTTAACATTCAATTCACATTAGACTTTACAGATGTTCAAAATATGAGCAAGTTAACTCTACTAGAATTAGACTCTGCAGATTTGGCCTCACCATGTAGTAGTGCTCCTCTGTGTGCCACAAAGACTTCACATTCCACAAACTAAAGGCAGAAGTCTTGTGCTGGTTATGCTTGGTGTAGATAGTTTCCTTCACACTCATCTCTGGTGACGTTAGGGAGAAATTTGACCCTTCCTTTCTGTGGTATAGGGAAGTTTAGAAAAAGTACAGGATGGGAGTGCAAGAGTAAAGTATTCTCTTTAAACTTGTTTGATTGCTATCATAGTGAGATATAAAGCCTTTATTAGATGTCACTCGGTGAGAGCTACGTAGCTTGTTCACTGTTCTCCTTAGCTTATTCCTAGGTAATAAAAGCTTATAGTCATAAAAAGTTGGTATTGTGCTGCATCACAAGGTTTCTTTTGTACTTCAGTGCAGACTTACGTAGCCTGCCTACATTAAAAAAAGAGGAATTCTTTGTGTCATCTCCTCTTTAAGATACTGTGACTCAAAGCTCCTTCAAATCAGTGCAAAAATACTTAGTCACCCATTTGTCATGATGATGTTCATGTGAAAAAAACTGTAATCAATCACAGCCATGGCCTTTGCTACATTTTCTGCACCTTGTAATCTGCCCACTAACCTCACCTCTCTCTGGGTTGCTTCTCATGCTTCAAGCCCTGAGCTAGGCACCAGGACAAAAACATCAGAAAACATTTTTCTTCTTACTTCAAAATTAATTAAATTAGAGACACAAAATAAGAGAATTTCAATTCAGAACGAGCTGAGGTTTTTGATGATTAACTGTTAAGAAAAACCGTAATCATCAAAAGAAAAAAAATCACCATCTTCCCATCGCAGTTATTTCTATCCATGATTTTGCTACTTAGCGGAGAAACAGTTTTGGAAAATATCCCTGCAAAGGAAAGCACTTAGACACAGACTAAATTTAAAGTCAATAGGTATATCTGGCTTCTCTGCTGGATTTATGGACTATGGAGCAGATTCACGGTTTGTGTAGATAGCAAGTCTGAAAATCTATTCAACCTTCTGTTGAATCATGTTATCCAGCATGTCCAGCCACCAAAGTGGCCTCATCGTATCTCAATGAAAACTATCATTCTATGGAACATACTTAAATTTATTGTGTAAATTTATTATATACCCCATAGCTTCATTGTTTATCTTCAACAAAATCTGTATTTTATCCTATTCTGGAGGCTTCTTTCTGTTATGCAGTCGTTTCGTTAGCCTGTCTAGACCACAATGTGAGGTCATCATCATAACATCTGTTAAATTTTTGGGGGTTAGAGGGTCTGCAACTCAGTTCAGCTCAAATGTTATTAGAACATCCTCAAAAATGAGGGTAAGTCAGGCCAAGTCATACTTCCCAAGCATACTACAGGTAATAGATCTACTATTACAGGTAATATAGTTAGTATTTTGTCATAGGTTTATTATAGAAGTATTTAGAAGCCATTTCAAGCCAATCTTGAAATATTTTCATCTGAATTCACAGAAAAATTAGCATATTTGAGTGGCATGGAATTATGTAATTTATAGTACTGGTACAAATGTGGAAAAAATGTCTGTAATCTGAGGACAGTTGTCAGAAGAAAAAGCTAGATTTTGATATTCTGATTGACATTGAGTAAGACCTTGCACATACCAGCACATGGTCTCAGTCAGATGATGGGGAAGGGAAGGCACCACTTAGTGTGTGTTGTAAAGACACCAGTGTGGCCCTTCCGTCTGTGGGTCCAGTGTTTCAGGGCATACAGATTCATCAAAGACAAAATTTGCAAACTTGTTCAGTTTGATGTTAACAGAAGCAAAACAAATACTGATAGAGGACTTCTGTTTTGACTTACCTTCCAATGGACTGCATTGCCATGCCAGTAACAATTGTTTACATACATGTGTTGCAGAAGAAGGTGAAGAAATATACCGAGTGAGGGCTTCTTTATCACACCTCAGAGTCCAACAAGGTGATTAACATCTTATTCTATAGAGAAATAAAATAACATTTGAAGTAAAACATTATTTCTAAACTGTTCTGTCAATGTAGAATACTCTAATTCAAGAACAACAGAGCGATATCTGTGAATATTACTCTCACTAAAAGAACATCAGTAAGGAAATACTGGACAATTTTTAAACCAAAAAGAGCAGTAGCTTCCCCCCCCCCCCCCCCCCCCCATTGTTCATTGTATTACATATTTTTAAAAATTAGACTTTTTAATAAATACTACATGGAGAAATAATGAGTAGCACTAGATACAGTATGTGTTGAATTTCTTATGAACTTAATTTTTTTGAAGTGAACATTTTGGAATCATTGCTGCTAGCTGTATGATCTGCTTGTTTCCAAGAAAACCTAGACTTTATTTACTTCCATATTTTTGCTATAAAACTATATTTAGTTTGACATCCCTCATATAAACCATATTCTTGTAAATAAAAAGAAAGAAAAAAAGAAAAACTCATGTAAGTTTTTACCTGAATGTTGAACAAGCAGCCTCCAAGTTTATCTGCAGGAAGGAAAACGCATTTTTGGGAAGAAAACTGAAATATTGCTAGATGTTTGCACAGATACAAGTTAGGTCCTCAGGGTTTTTTAATCTGTATTTTCTTAAATATTATAATTTTGTGGACAGTTGTGGAACCGTGTCTTGTTAGGCAACTTCTGTTAAAGAATAAAAGTATTCTAAAATACTCTCAGATGTACTTAGTACAATTCACATCTCGCTTTTTAGAGGACAAGCTCAATTAAGCAACCGTTTCATGCTTGTTGCAAAACACAGTCCTCTCTTAGGAGTTGGAGAGGGAGATATGAATGACCACAGCTACATGGCCTTTAATGATAATGGAGCTACCTGGGAATTCCTTGTCTCGGCAGGGATGAAGTGCTAGTGCCAGCACAGGCAACTTGGCGTGTCATCTGTGTCTGTCTGAAGCACCTGTGCCAGGGCACAGCACAAAATAGTTTGCTTCAGTGCCCCAGGGAATGGAGAATAACAGTGCTTGGAGTTGTGAGGGAATGGGGATATCTCTGCTGCATTGTCTCTTTAGTAAGAAAAGCTGTGTTGCTCAGTGCTGAACTTTCTCCACAAGGGTGTAAGTAGGCATATTATTTGGCCAGCTCAATATCTTTGTTATTTTCCCTGCCTTCTGTCTTATCCAACTTAGAAATGATTTCTACGCCTTTTAGAACAGCTAGTGTGAAGCGAAAGTGGCCATTTCAGCCAGAATGTTGCAGGACCAGATTATTTTCACGTGTTTTCTCAGGGGTGGGAATACACATTGACCTCTCCACCCTGATGTCCCTGAAACATTTTTTTCTTTATGCACGTTTTGCATTTGAATTGTGTAGAGCTGTACATCAGCAGATATATCCTTTTTTAAAGAGCAGAAAATTCCCAGACTGTACTAAGTAATCTGTTCATTCCTTTCCTAACAAATCCTATTAGTTCACTTCAAAATACCTTCATCTTCTTAAACTACAGTAATGCCACTCTGTTCTGAGGGCCAGTATGAACTGATACCATTTTTGAGAGGCTGTGATTTTCAACTGGCAGGAAATGAATGAAATCAAGGGGAAAAAAAGGTTGATTTTGTGCCAGTGCTTGGGATATCAGTTCTGCCAATTGACTGTCATCCACTACTAGCAGATGTGCTATAGAAGGAGATGAAATTCATTGTTAGCATGTTGCTTGGCGGCCAAAGCCAATTACAGAACGGAGAATTGAGCCTTTCTAATAAAAGAATTTGCATATGGAAATTACATGTATTTCCATATAGTGATAAGTATTTTCAAACTGCTTAAAGGAAGGCTTGACTAAACTCGGTTTATGGTAGTATGCATTAGCATAGCTCCTTATTTCATACACAGTACTGAATTTTTTTACTATTATATTTTATTCTGACACTTTATTTCTTGCTGGTCATATTCCTTACTCTTTATAAATGTTTTCCAAGATAGAATACATTTTGATACCCCACACTAAAAGTGTATAATGATTGCCGGGAAGAGAAAAAATTTTTTTTTTTACAGAACATGAGTTAAAAAAGCAGACTGAAATGGGTTGTTAAGTCTAGTGAGGATAGACTAAAGGGAGACTTAATTTTCAAGTATACAATAGTTTGCTAGTTTGAGGAAAGCAATACACTCTATTTCTTGCCCTTTTCTTAGTGGATATGGTAATGTGCTTAAAACAGTGAGGGAGACTTAGATTACGTGCTATGGAAAGCTTTCCAACAGATACAGATTGTGGAGCACAGAATAGATGGACTAGGGAGATTGTGGCATCCTTACTGTTGGAAGTTTTTTACGAACTTGTAATACAAGCCTCTCTTAAGAGTGTTTTAGGCAGAACTGATCCTGTTTGGGACAGGGGATGTAATATGCAACTTCTCTGGGTCTCTGCATTCTTAGTTTCTATGAACCCTTTGAGTAGTCCCAATAGTTTCCCACTAAATTCATACTGTAAACTGTTAACTGTAAACTTGGCATACAGTTGCAGCTACATTACAAGTAGTAATGGGCATTATATTGACATTGCAGTAGTAGTACCATTCTAAAAGTACGTTACACCAAAATTGCTAGGTACTATTTGCATGATATCTGCAGAACAAGTCTTTTGCTCTGCTTTATTTCTGTGCCATTAGCTGCCTCCGATGTCTTGGCCTTGTTTTCTTCACTAAAGAATGACAGAAGTGCATGCATCAAGTTTTTTAGAGTAGCAAAGAAAATCTTGCCTCTGTCTTGAAGTCTTCTGATCCCTTGTCCAAAAGGCTTAGTAGTAATAAGACAGTAGTATCAGTGCCCAGTCCTTTTATTGGTGTCAGTGTCATGAAAGATTCAAATGATATTGCCCACAGCACATTGCAGATCAGGTCCTGTCTTTCACTTCTTCACTGATTGCAGCCAGAGAAGTTAGGGAAACTAAAAACCAGGTTTGGAAATTTCTGTTGTGACTTCATAATTGGAGGGGACTGAGGAGATGGGGAGACTGAGACAAGGGTTGGTTTAATGATGTTACATTGAAACTTCTACATCTAAAAATAAGTCCTAATTCATACAGTAATGCCTTAAAATATTTTACTTTAAGCCTTGAAATAAATGTTTCAAAACTAATTAATATATTACATATACGCATACCTGTACACAAACACATCTTTCATTTTAAGTTAACTGTATCAATGGCAATATTTAAAAGCATTAAATGCAGGTTTATTAAGGGCAGCAGCTATTAGAGCATTTTTTCTTAAATCAAACTTCGAAAACATTCACATAGATGCAGTATCTAGAAATACCCTTGCTTTATATCAATCAAATACATATGATAAATATTTCTATACAAATTTAATTTGCTTCATATTTACAAATATATATAGATAACTCTTCTGTATTCCTTCCTTCCCAAATTATGCTACTTGAAACATACTTGATTGCTATGGATAGCATGGCAGAATCATTTGCATCATTTTTACAATGTAACATGGGCTAAATCTTGAAATCTTTTTACCCAAAAAGTCTCACCAACATCCATAGGAGATTTGCCTGGGGAAAAAAAAACCGCAACAACCCCCCCCAAAACAACCTCTTTAGATTTTTGATTTGTATGATCCCAGAACAACCCAAACATGCAACCTCCCCGCACAACTAGGTACTTAATCTCTCTTCAAAGTCCTGCTCTGTTCTTTTCTCAAATGTTGAATAAATATTTTGTTTCTGTAATATATACAACCAAGCTGAAGTGTATTGCAGAAAAATAGAAGGTCTGCTTTGGCTGTTTTGTAGTATTCCTGTCATGCAAAACATTCATATGTCTGAATTAACCAGGCAGGTGAGCCAAAGCCAGTGCTGCTCCAGTACACTCTTTTTGTCCAAACAAGTCTAAGATACTCTAAACTCATTGCTAAAACTCACTGATCAAGTCTGATTATCCCACTTTCCAATCACTGCCAAATCCTCTTCTCCAGCTTCAACAAATGCAGTTTTCCCCACTCTGTATGTACAGAAAGCCGCTGCAAGGTCATTCTCCCAATCTGTTGCTTTGACCATGGTCCTCCTCCACTGGTTCTCCATGATTTCAGACATACGCTATCTGTTTCTCATGCCTAGGGTCCTAAACTCCCCTAAAATTATAGTCTTTCATTGAAGACTGCGATTGGCCGGGTTCTGGTCTCCAACATGTAATTAATTAACTTTCAAGGAAGCACATTTATACACTCTTATGCTTCTCCACACGCTGTGTGAGACCCTCCTGTAGGCATCCACAAAAAAATCATCTTGTTTTCTGAAATGGCTTCTTTGAACTTACCTGTAACTGTAGTGCCTACAGAAACTGGATAGTAGCTTGGCTATCAAGGACGACTTATTTTCCTTTCTTCCCTTGTTTATTAACTGTCTTTATATTTGTCTACTGGCTCATATTTTATACCCAGGGTATGCTTATATTGTCTCTCATGGAGAGCTATGAGCCCACCTGAAAGGTGTAGTGAGAAGGCTGCAGGCAGATGTACTAAGTCAGGGTTGTTGCTGCAGGAGCATACGCTGCCTTTCAGCAGGATTTGCTGACTTGAGTTAATGATGCTGGGTCCTTCCAGCTTGGAGCTGGCTTGGATCTCAAAGGTGCGGAGTGTAGAGGAGCTTGTTTGCTTCAGCCTGCAAAGTCCTGTGAAGATCACAAACCCTGAGGCAGGGATTATCTCTTTATTCTCTGTTTACATGTCACGCTGGGGCTCTGAGGAGATATAACGGATAATATAATAAATAAAACCAGTGGAATAATAATAGAAACTAGTGCATGATTTATTCTTATTTTTTCGTGGAGAACTGATGTTCACGTAGATAAAGATTTAAAGCTCATGATCTGTTTTCAAGTAATAAAAACTATTTATTCAATATTTGCTCAATGTTTCAACTATTTGCTCAATAAATGAGAACTTCACTGCAAATTGATAGAAGAATAAAATAATAAAAAATGAGAAGAAAAATATTTATTAGATAGTCTCTGCCTGTAGGCAGGTTCTTGTGACATATTTTCAACCAGAACTAATTTCTAACAAAGGTTTCTATTTGTTAATAACTCTAAGACTGGCTGTGGAGTGGTAAAAGAGGTGAGGACTAGAAATGAACAAAAAAGGCCTTTATTTTCACAGAGAAAATTTTGGACTGTTTTCAGTTTTTACTTGAAGCCTTCTATGTCCATAAGAGATTTTTTTAAATAATGAAAACTCAGTTTTCCAAAGATAAGAGATACATTTTAGAAAAAAATTATTTACGAGAGTAGTCTGCCACTGTAGAACAGCTTTGATGATAGCAAATATTTCACCAGCCTGAACAAGGATCCTGCTTTTCAAGGGTAACTATTTCCATTTTCAACACATATTGCTACTTCTTTCCACTTTGCCCACTGGCATAGACAAGAATCGCAGATTCCCACTCGTGCCTGGGAGCCTGGCTGTACCACTCCCCAAGGCGCCGAGCCCCTGAGGCTCTTTGAGTAGCTTGAACATTGCAGCATTTCATTGAAATGGCTGCTATTCAGTTTTTCATTTTTGAGAGAGAAGAATTGTGATTTTGCTCCCTAACCTAAGTATTGTAGCATTAAAATAATATGTTCCACAAGAGACTCCAGAAAGTGATACTTTACTAAACAGAGCACTGTAAGATTATTTCATCTAGGATAACATCATTCTTTGAAGGTTTGGGAGACCTATGTTTATCTCTTGAAGAATACCACTCATCTCTCTCCCCTGCTATCTTTGCAAAGTACCCCCTCCTATGGAAAAATACAATTGCTCACTGACTTAGCCAGACATATCATGGGTTCAAAGTGAATGGCAGGCTGAATGTAACAGTCTGTTCTAGCTGTTTCGTGCTGTTTTGCATGAAAAGTACTGGGAAGATTAGCCAATGCTGTGAAGTCTGGATGTAGTAGGTAGACTTGTATGTGTTCTCGTCGTAAATTGGATATGAAGTGGAAGCAAATGAAAAATAAGGAAAATGGGTGGATATAGTAGACTAAAGCAAACAGATTAGTCACTTAGAATGATTACAGTTGGTAGCTTATTTTCTGCTTCATGCTTCATTCATGTTGATTTTTAGGGTGTAAATGAGAGTAATACTTGGTCCAATTTGGGGAGGTTGGGTTTAGTTTGTTTTCAGGCTTCTCTGTGTGTGGAAACAAACAAACAAAAGTGTGAATTGCTGCAGCTACTTTTTATTTTGAAAAACAAAACCCGAACAATTCTTGGAAACTGGGGGGTGGAAGGGAAGTATTCCATGTATTCCATTAATCAGATTGCCATTAATAGCTTCCTCCATGAAAAGGCTAGGTTAAAGAACAAGGTGAAAATCTTACAACCGAGCTAATTCCATTCTAATTCTACTTTTGTTGCTAACTGACAAGGGAAGATGAACCCTGTTCAGAAATCTTATTTAAAAGTCTATTCAGTTATTAAATGACAAACAAGCTTTCAAAGTAAGAGGTGAGTGGACTTAATTCATGGGAAGGCCTGGTGAATGCCTGGGGAAGGAAAGGTTTTCAAGACCATCAGAATGCCTGGAAGCTGGATTTGTTGACCAAAATGTTGAACATGTTTCTCACAGTGACTTATACCCTTAGTGACTTGAGTCAAGTTATCCCACTTTTTGGGAGAAAGTAAAATTTATGTTACTAAACAAGCAGTAAGTTGCATGATAGATATGCTTATATATAAAAATATATTTTCTAGGAGTTGTTGGAAAAGCAATCATTTGTGGTTCTTTTTTTCACTGGTAAGTCATACATAATATACAGTAAAGGGGGTGTAAAATCCACACACCCCAAACCAGAGCAACTTGTTATAGCATGCTGCTTATGACACAGTGGATTTTAGAATCAATTATTTGTGTTTAATAATTGAAAAGAATTTAAGATGTCTACAATTTAACATAGATTTAGCCAGGCTTTTGTGGCTAACAATGTGGGTATTCAAAGCACATAGAACAAAAGTATGCATGCCCAATTATGTAAGAACTAACTTTGCTTTGAATAGAAGTTTCCAAATACAAAACACATTAGCAAAAATATATCATTTCGAACCAATTTCTGACTATGTCACAAAGTTTCATAATGAAAAGGAAATGAGGAGGAAAAAGCACAAAACACAAAAGAATGAGTCAGAATCTGATCTTGTGCTGGCAAATATCCAGAGTGTTATAATTGATTTTAGTATAACTGAGATTAGAAGCTCTCCTACGTAGTGCAATAAATTGGCCCAGGAGATGAGAAATATAATTCCAACTCATGCCATGATGGCCATGCGATAACTCTGTTGAGCTGTGCAAGAAGCTTGCTAAGCATTATGCAATGTACAGCCATACAAAAATCTTTAGTACAGCTGATATTTGATGAGGGAGATTGAATTCAGTTAAATATCTTTACATCTGAGTAGGAGGCAACAGGCACAATCTCTTCTCCAAACAGCTCCAGGATGCTGAGTAACGCTGATGAGATGCAAGAATACTGAGCATGAAAGAAAGATTTCTGCATTCTTTTTATGCAATGTGAAGAGTAACTAAGTTAGTAATTTAATTTTGTATTATCTTAAGTCAATGGATTAATTTTTTTCGAGACACCCATTGACACTGAAAAATACACTGTGCATGTCTGAGTTGGGTGGTAGGAGGAGTCCTCCTACCTCAGTGAGGCTTATTAACATGTAAATAGATTTATCTGAGCACTACAGTGGATATGCTAAGTAAATGGCTGTGCCAGGGAAATTGATTCTACCAAGTGGACTAAGAAGACAAAGGCTCACCTGATGAAGATGATGAGAGTCAGGTTTCAAAAACAGTTAGAGATTATGGAAGGAAGTGTCACCCACCATTTTAGGTAAATGGTGGGGCATCAGTAATTTATATAAGACAGAAGAATAGCAATAATTGTAGATGTCAAAAAAGACCCTAATTAGGAGAAAAAGGCACATGCAGGCAGGGGGAACTTAAACTAAAAAAAAATGCTCAAGAGTGGCAACAAAATGGGAATGTGGAAATTTAGAATATGTTTTCAGTTATTTCACTGAGGTCTGCAGACTTGCTGCACCAGCTAAATTTTCAGGTATCTGCACAAATTTTGCTGCTATCATGTCCCTGAGGAGGGAAACTGAGAGAAGAGCCTGTAAAGAGACAGAGATCTGGAAAACCTATGCTTGCTGATATCCTGAGGAAGGGCGAGTGTGTTATGTCCTGTGGCCGTGGGTTAGCTACCCCCTGTGGTTCCCTTTCTACAAAGAAGTAGCAGATAGAGTTGCGGGAAGCATGACATGACAGTAGAGTCCTCTGAGATCAAGAGGAGCACACAGAGTTCTGCCATGCCGAGAGCCAGGTGCAACAGCCCAGGGTGCCTCTGCCAGCGCGTGCTTCACCATGGCAGGGAACAGATGCACCGGTAAATTTGCAGTTGAGTGCCTTCCCATTGTAGAAAGGCCATCTAGAAGTCTAGCATCATGCAGTCTTGACCTGGTTTCAGCTGGGACAGAGTTAACTCTCTTCTTAGTAGCTGGTACAGTGCTGTGTTTTGGATTTAGTATGAGAATAATGTTGGTAACACACTGATGGTTTAGTTGTTGCTAAGTAGCGCTTATCTTAAGTCAAGGATTTTTCAGTTTCCCATGCTCTGCCAGCAAGCAGGTGTGCAAGAAGCTGGGAGGGAGCATAGCCGGGGCAGCTGACCTGAACTAGCCAAAGGGGTATTCCATACCATGGAATGTCATGCCCAGTATATAAACAGGGGGGAGTTGGCTGGGAGGTGTGGATTGCGGCTCTGGCATCGGTCAGCGGGTGGTGAGCAATTGCATTGTGCATCACTGGGGTTTTTTTTCCCTTTTTTCCCCCCCTCTTCTTTTTTTTGTTATATTCCTTTTCATTACTATTATTATTATTATTATATTTCATTATTATTATTGTTATTATTATATTTTACTTTAGTTATTAAACTGTTCTTATCTCAACCCGCGAATTCTACCTTCTTTCCCGATTCTCCTCCCCATCCCACTGGGAGCGGGGCAAGGGGAAGAGAGGGAGTGGCTGCTTGGTGCTTGGCTGGTGACTGGGGTTAAACCACAAGTCTAAACCAAAGACATGCTAAATTAAAAGTCTTTGTTTCCAAAGGTGTATTTTTCCCCTTTAAGAAATATACAGCCGAGACCTATGAACGTAAATAGCATGGACCTATGAATATAAATAGCATAAGCAACAGGGTAAAGAAAGTAAATCTGGGGAGCTTCAGGGCCAGGCTTAACATAGAAATAAAGGGAAGAAAGCATGTCCAATGAAGAGAGATGAGGCAGTTATTCCAGTAGATGTGGAAAACTGCCAAGCTAAGATTTGCCACAACAGGCATTGGAAGTCTTCAAATGAAAAGGCCTGGGAAGCATTGCAATTACTGTGCCTTGGTTCATCTCACATGCTGCACATTTTAGAAAGCTAAATGCCTATCACATGTTTCTTGAATAGCATCCCTCGTCACAGAGTTCCAGAACTGTTTCTAACAAGGAAGCTCAGAAATAGGCTCATATGCTTACTAAATCATCAATTCTGCTTGATTAAAAAAAACCCAACCAAACCAAAAACCCCTCAAAAAAGTACATGCATAACATCAAAAAGGTTTATTTTTAGTTCATAAAAATACTGCACAAGCTCTTCAAAATTCAAAAATAAAGTCCTTGGAATTAAGCCTAATTCCAGTTTTGTGAAGGTCAATATTTCAAGAACTATGTTTTTGAGTACATTTGGGGCATTTAATAGTATTAATGTTTTTCCTTGGTGATTTTTAGATTTAATTTTAAATAACATACTGACAGCAATATTAAAAGTTTAATGGTTAAGGACTCAACTATTAATGTTAGTAGTGTAAGGGTACTTAGCCAAAACATTTCCACAGATTACAATCTATATGGTAGATTTTAATACTCAATTAGAACATCCTATAAAGAGAGCTCCCTAAGAGCTCTTTCTTTATTAAAAATTGCCCAGAAAATTGCTCAGAAAATAGAAGAGTGATTTTCTTTTCCTTTTTAACTTACCATATAGTACTCAATTATAATTTATAGTTAGACACTTCGACTAGGAAAGCTATTCTTTAGTCTTCCCAAATTGTCTTTGTTCTTTGGAAGACGTTGTTTTGTCAACAGAAGACTATTTGAATGCTTCTGTAAGAAATGAGAAGAAGTATTTTGATCATTTGTACCCTGCAAAGCTCTGATATAATGATTTAAATGTTTGCTTTCTTGAACATATTAAGATATTAGCTACTCTAATGACGATTAACAGAAGACTTCAAAAATATTTCTCACCAAGCAGTCATCAAGAGGAAACAGTTTAAGAGGCGAGTGTGATAGGGTAGCTGGACTGCCATATGAGGTCTATCTGTTTCCCTAGGAATCATCCAAATGGAGAACTAGCTTTGAGTACATTTTTAAACAGGTCATAGACATTCTGCAGATTGCCACCATTTCAGACAATCCCTTGCTAAATAACTAAACAAATCTCAGAACTGAATTATTGTGCTGTATCATATGCTTACTGATCCTTAGGAAAAGTTGAAGGACCTAGATATTTCAGTATTAGTCACCTACCATTATTAAATCTTTCTGATATTCTTTGGTGTCTTTCTGGATTTGGCTATCCTAAATAATGTTGGTTTTCCTCATGTTTCTATTTACTGAATCATGAATACATGAAAAAATACTGGTCGTCACATACAGTTACCTGGAATATCAATATATATTTGCTCTGCTTATTATGTTATTAAAATATTCATAAATGGAGAAAAAAATCCCAGTTCCTGACAGGTATTTGGTCAACAGATTACTGTTTGTATACAATGACCTATGAGCTAATTTCTAGATAACCTTTACTTTTATAGGCAGATGGAAAAAGAAGAACCAATGGGATTTGCAGTAGGAAGAATGCTAACCAGGCATTCCTTTTGTTACAGATGTCAAACACAGAGGTGCTTCTAGGTTATTTCCAGCTTAAAGACTGCAGTGATTGATATAAAGTACTGCTATACTTACAACTAGGAGCTGTTTGACTATGATCTGCGTCAAAGAAAAATGCCATTCTTTGGCTTTCCATTTACAGAAAGATTTAATTATACTTGCAAGGTTCAGACTTTTTTAGAAGCAGAAAATATTTCCAGCTATGTTCCTGGGTTCCTGGCTGTGCTGCAGCTGTTTACACAGCTCTGCTGTTGCATACCCAGAAGCCAATATAGCTGAATGTGGAGGGATTGTGTGTGTCATCAATACTGGTGTAGGGCTAACTCTCTAAACGGGTCAGCCTTGCTTTTACTCCATAGTCCTCCAATGATTCTGAGATATGGAGCATATCCATCCTGCTCTAGGGATACTAAAGGATCTTGTAACATCTTGCATAGCTGCTTTGAAAAGGCTTTGTGGACACTGCTAAGAAAGCTCTCAGGACCCCTTCCGGGCCAGCACTGTCATCCAGGAGCATGGCTGGACATAACCACCAAATCTGAGATCCCTCAGGTGCTTGGCTGAAATACTGGCTACTGATCTCAGCAGCATTCCAAACCAGTGGGACAGATGCACGCTTGGTTGTATCTGCTGCATACAGGTACTGCTGCGTAAGAAGCATAGGCCTAAGATCATGGTATACCTTTTAAGCAAAGAAAACAACATTGTCTCTAGATCAGTAGTCATCAGTCCCGCTATACAGAATCACTTAAGAACTGCCAGGAACAGAGAACAATCTTCTTCCCCAACTTGTATTACTCATTTTTTATTTTGTGAAACAGCTGATACATGAAAATAAAACTTGATTATTTAAATACACTGATAACCGTCTTTTCCCTTTGTAGCGTGACATAAAATATGGCTAGGAGATGTGTTGATTCTTGCAGGATTCAGAATTAATTTTATTCCATCTGGAAGAAGTGGAAAATAGTCAGAATTAAGTTTTTGCAGTTCATGAGGCATACATGGTACCAGTGCTTGTATAGCTTGCTTTGTGTCACACCCAAGCACTCCACTGAGATGCTAGTTTTAAATGTCAATAAGGTTCTAAAAGTAATCTAGGTTAATTCCCGAGAATAAGCTAAACCTTCTTTATTCTTGTGGTTTGCAGTTTTAGAAACAAAACCAGAAATGTTTTCTGTTGTAACTGGTTGAGCAGAGTAGGGATTGATGTGGTTTTGTGGTTTCCTTCGTTGTACCAGGAACTAACCAAAATACCCACTGGTCTTCTTGCCGTGTCATTCTCTTCATTAGTTTTCTTGAGTCATTACTACACACTACAATATGAAAAGGGAACCTCTTAGACACTTTAAGTTGGTTTTTTTTTTTGTTTGTTTCTATTTTCATTATATTTAACTTCTTTTTTACAGTGGACTTCAAGCTTGCACTGTATGGATAGTTCAAATGTCATTATTGAGTCATAATCCAACACGCATCATAGAATTACAAGATGTTAAAGATTAATCTAATGCACAGTCTGACAGGATAAAAGCATTAGTTCTTAAACACTCATCTCTTGCCCTTATGCTATCTTGGTTTGAATTTAATGGTGACTATGTCTCTTTATGGCACCTTCCTCATGCAAGTAGGACATCTGAAATAGAAGAAAGGGATCTAAATTAAGTTTTGCTCCTGAAAATCATTTTAGTAGAACATATATTTCCAGTTGCATGTATCCAAATAAACAAGTAAATTGTAGGTGAATTGGAAATTATTTAATGTTCAAAATACTCTTGGTTGATGAGAGGGTAGTCTGGGAAAGCATCACTAAGGTCTTGCCCTGTTTTATTCTTCCCCAGGCATTTGCTGCTAGTGACGGGATAATAGGCTAACACAAACTGTTGATCTGAACTAACGTGGCTTCTGGAGAGGTGAAAGAGAACTTTAATGTTAAGCTGAAGGAAACAAAAGACTCATGAAGGGGAGTCTGAAGTAAACGCAACTCAAATACAACTCCTGACTTCGGAAGTAAAATCTGACATACTTCAGAAAGAAATAAAAATCTACAAATCAGTCCAATACTAAAAGAACTTGAGAAAAGTTTTTTAGGTAGAAGGTAAAAAAGGAAGCAAAGACACCATATCTATGAAGAGCTCATAGATATACACATACATCACGTGGGTAACATTTCTGGCTAGGCTAAGGTTCTGTAGAATGGACCTCCTCCTCAAAAATAATGAGTGTGAGTTAGCCATGTATATAACCAGTTAGAAATGTTAAATATATTCTGTAAAACCTAAGATGTCCCATTCTTGCAAGATATATATACTGCCATGTCAGATTATGTTTTCAAGAGTAAAATTTCCAGTAATGCAGGGAAGAGAACACAAAGGAACCAAGGAAACTTTATGAGGTTCCTAATTGTTCTTGGCCCAAAGCTAATACAACTCTATTTAAATTAGACAGAAAAGAATACCTTGTATCAGTGGAGTGCAGCTTACATATGTGAGTAGCTGCATATTAATATTACATTGGGAATCAATATATTGTCACTGCAGGGTGGCCATGATTTAGTATGTTCTGACAATTCCCAAGTGGCCTGTTTTTGCACTTGGATTTCAAGCCCACCATTTCAGAGTCAATTATGAGGAGTTAATGGAAGGGGCCATACCAATGGCAAGCAATTGATATGGGCTCTATGAGGTTAAATGAAATGATTTGTACATAACATTGAATAAAATAGTCAAATACACCTCACAAAGCTTTATTAGTATCACCTGCTCGGGAATTTTGTGGGATGAAAGACAAAAACCTTAATGGCAAAATTTAACAAGCTCTGTGAGTGAAGAAAATTATCTCTGTCTTAACTTTAGGTGAAGCAAGTAAAGAAAATGCTACAAGAATGCCAAAAGGCTGACTTAATAGCAAGTGGGAAAGAAAACTTCCCAACATAAAAAAAGCTGGCTATCTCTAAGGTACAAGATCATACCAAGGCAGTTTGTCATACACATTTTTTAGAACCTTTCCTATAACAGGAAGAAAAACAATTGAACAAACCCAGAGTGGGCCTTAATTCTCTTGAAGGGAACTTTCTGGTGACAGATGCAGAATGTGCTATGGGGTCATGAAAAACACCAGGTGCAACAGGCTCCAGCTCACTGATCCACCTCGGTGACAAAAGAAAATACCTTTCCCAAAAGAGTTCCTTCTGAACACAGTAGACATGAAAGTCTGTTGTGGTTTAACCCCAGTCAGAAGCCAAGCACCACACAGCCGCTCCCTCGCTCTCTGTCCCCCTCCCCCTGCTCCCGGTGGGATGGGGAGGAGAATCGGGAAAGAAGGCAGAACTCGTGGGTTGAGATAAGAACAGTTTAATAACTAAAGTAAAACATAAAATTAACAATAATAATAATGAAATATAATAATACTCATACTACTACTACTAATAGTAATGAAAAGGAATATAACAAAAAAAAGGGGGGGGGAGGAAAAAAAACCCCAGTGATGCACAATGCAATTGCTCACCACCCACTGACCAATGCCAGAGCCACAATCTGCCGCCTCCCCGGCCAACTCCCCCCCTGTTTATATACTGGCCATGACGTTCCATGGTATGGAATACCCCTTTGGCTAGTTCAGGTCAGCTGCCCTGGCTATGCTCCCTCCCAGCTTCTTGCACACCTGCTTGCTGGCAGAGCATGGGAAACTGAAAAGTCCTTGGCTTAAGATAAGCGCTACTTAGCAGCAACTAAACCATCAGTGTGTTATCAACAGTATTCTCACACTAAATCCAAAACACAGCACTGTACCAGCTACTAAGAAGAGAGTTAACTCTGTCCCAGCCGAAACCAGGACAAAGTCCTAGAGAGAAGAGATGCTCAATAAGAGGTAAGTCATTCCCAAGATCCAGTTAGGGGAAAATATTTCATCTTGTCCTTACTAAATTCTTACAGTCATGTTGAAATGCTGCCTTCCATATTTTGAAGCAAGGTTCAGTAAAGAGGGTAAGGAGCTCACTGTCATTGCAGACTCAGAGAAATAACCACTGCTATTCTTTTATAGATCTGCCTGTTTGCAGGTGCTCAGCTGGAGGTTGGCGGTGAAGCTGTCTGAAGATTCCCCGGCTCTGAGCAAGGAGCTGAGGCCCTTACAGTGCCCGGCCAGTGGCTGTACTTTGTCTTCCAACTCATGATGCCCAGGCAGCATAAATGAGAAGTGGAAGGCAACCTGACCTGACCACAAAGGAATGAGAAACAGAGTAGAGTCAGCAGCAGAGGGAGTGGGAAGGGCTTGATGGAACAGGCTGTAGGGGGGGATCTTATAGGATATGAACAAAGGAATAATACTGCAGGAACCAGCAGCAGAATGTAGCCATTAAAGAAGCCTCACTCCTCAAACTGCACTGTAGGACCCAGCAGATGAGTGCTGGGGTTTACAGATACTCTGCAAACAGCTGTGAAACCCACTAGCAAAGCAGGTGGTCCAAGCTGGAAAAAATAGGCTTCTCCAGCTTTCTGTTGCTCTTTGAACTCAACTAGCAAAGGCTTAAGAAAGTAGATCTAAAGGTCTGGTATTGCTCATGACCCCTTGCAAGCATGTAAACCATAACCATACTTCCATACGGTTAAAACCTGTTTTTATCCAGCAGATTTTCTTTTTGTAAATGCAGGAAGTTTCATGTAAATGCTATACTTCATGTGCATGTTAAAATGAAATAAAATTGATTGCAAAGTCAAGCACTTAAAAATCAGAAGCATCCAGAATTAGAGTTGTCTATGCAGCATTAATATGTTCTATTTTAATATTACCTTGATCATAATTTAATTTATAATTGCAGAATCATATATTTTTCCCTTAATTTAATTTACTTAGGATGGATCAAGGCATGAAAAAAGATTGTATGTGAACACCATCATTAACCATATATGTACTAAATCCATGAATAAACTGTGCAAAAAGAGCCTGGATTAGACATAAAAAACCATTCTAAGATTATGAATTTAGTTTAGGATGACACTGCCTCTTTCCTTAAGGGTCAGAATCTAGTCTTAGATACATACAAAATCTCTTATTATGACAAGTTACTCTGGGATAAGGAACTACCAGTCAAGCCTCTTGCTATGCCATCGACAGGGATTTGTTAGGGCTGAAAGAGCATCTCCTGCCAGTGTGAAAGATCTTTGTTTTAAAGTTCTTGGTTTACTCCTTCTACTTTCTAATATTACTGTAACAGGTATTCCTTTCCAGATACCAGTAGTATGATCTAATTTTTGTTCAATTTAAATTTTGTAACAGAAATAGTACCCTTCTGTTCCAGTACTGTCTCCTAAATCACCATCAGCGCTTGACCATTCTCATTGCCCACACAGTCCTGCTGAGTGATTTGACTGTACCACTGTCTCTTAGTCCTCTCTGCCACCAAAGAGGTGGTAGAAAGGTAATTTTGTTTATGAACATGGGTTTCACCAGAAATGCACCTGGATTGCAGGTGCCTTTATTGGGAGATTAAGATGGCTGTAGCCCATCAGCACTGCTCCTGCAATGAAGGAACTGTGTGGCTGTGGACAGGCCTCTTCCTGGACAAAGCTGGATCCCGCCATACCTTCCCTAAAATAGTAACCTCTTTGAATGATGGAGTTTGGTGAGTTGGCACCACTTCCATGGTTAATACAACACCTACATGAAAACAATTAACCCCCTAATATTCTAGTCGGTGCGTAATAGCTGAGGCAGAGGTGCACACTTCTGAAGAGCAGATAATTTGCACCTCACCAGCCTGGACCAGAAGCTGCACAAAACAGATCACTCTGCACTGACTCTTCCACACAGACCTTCTGTGACTGTGGCAGTGGTGCTGAACACTGCCCGCCTCAGCTGTGGTGAGCTGTCCTGGCTTTTTTGAAACTGTACACAATACAAACTACAGTTTCGGGTTTTTTGCTCCTCAGGAGGTTTCTATCTCCTCTTCAGAGAAGGAAATAAACAGCACCATTTCTGCGGCTAGAGTTCTCTTCCAGTACTGTATGAAAAATATTTTTCTTCCTCATGCTGAATTCCTAGTATTGAAACACCATCTCCTTCTAACCTGAGTTAATTTATATTTAAAGTTTTGTTTTGCCTTTTCAGCATTTTAAAACTTTCATTAAAAGGTTTACCTAGTTCTCTAAATTATGTTAGTAAACCAGGACAGTTTATTTGTATTTGTTTGTATAAAATCTTTAGTAAATGAACAACAAATGAAATTTGTTTCATAAATGAACAGCATCTTTTATGAAGTTAATATGAGTTCATACCTCTCGCTGTCCAATAGCAAAATCTGACTGACTCAAATGGTAAACATTTTCCACTTACCTTTTTTACATATATATGTACCCTTAACTTATTATTTAAAACTAGGTCCTTTGCAACTTAATCAGGTTAATAAACTTTTATTTGTAAAATTAAGTGACTACAATTTGAGTTTTTAACCCTTTCATGTGGCTTCTCCACCCTGAAATTCTAGAAAATTCTGCTTTTTTAATGTTTGCCCTTTTATCCACTTAAACGATTTTTAAAAAACTTGTTTCAGCTCCACCTCTGTTTTCACCTCCTTTCAGTAATGCCTGAGTTCTTGCAATTGCCTGTTTCCATCCCAGGTGCACCTCCATGTGCCGAGCCTGGCTCAGACATGTGCGGTTAATTGGCCATGCAGGTGTACTGACTTGGAGTCACCCACTGTTCCAAGTCAGCAAGCCCTGCAGAAAGTCAAACAAATCAGTTCAAAGGGAAAATATATTTTAGAAGCGGCCATTATAGAAGTATATCTGGGTTGTAAAGCTGAATTATTCAAGTGTTACTTTTGAGTGACCATGTGAAGATTTCGTGATCTGACCCCTGTTCCTTCAAGTGATGAAGCACTCTGTAGCACTGTATCTCCTTGAACAAATTTAATTTCATTCCAGTTGTGAATGTTTCTGTCAGCTGGGTGGCAGATGTTTCAGACTGGCCACTATGAAACAAAATAACTGTAACTAAAATTTCCATTTCAACATGACCAGGAATTTGCAAAAGAAAGGTACAGTCAGCTCTGGAGAGTCAGGCCAGGTGAAAACTTGGTACCGTTCTTTCCATCTTATTTGTGTAGTCCTTTGTTCTGTACTTCATATCTTAATTCTTAAAGATAAAAAAAATTCTTTTGTTTCAAGCTAAACAAAACTGGAAAGTTATGTACATACAGATCCCTGTTCGTTGTTGCTTTCTCTGGTTATTTTTTTTTCCTTTGTAAAAGAAGTAGAAAAGGAGCAGAAGCACTATCAAGTCACGGGGGTAGCATAAGCAAATCAGAAGAATAATTTATTGCTTTGCTTTGCATGGGTCTCATGCCTGGTACACATGGAGTGAAGCAAAGAATCGTCTTCATCTTTCACATAGGGGTCAGACGTGCCGATACATGTTAAGACAGTCGTAGAGTACATGCTGCATAAAGGTAAACAGCAAATAAAAAAGTGGGTAGACTTGCTTGTTTGGTATGTGTGAGGATAACATAAACACTGCATTGCTCACATTAGACATGCCTTAACTCTGCTTATTTGCATTTGTTTTCAACTAGATCACTCTGTGCAGACGTGGCTGAAAACACTAGAGTTAATAAAACCTAAAGAGTATTATTCAAATACCCTCTCTATATACAAACACCTGAGAAGGTATTTAGCATATAATACATTGCTGTTTCCTAGAATTATTCCTGTAGCCCAATTTATTTGCAGAAGTTCAAAGACCAGTAAAATGCTAAAATAGTTATGGAATTACAGAATCATCCCTCCACTCCCTCCGCCCCTTTCTGAATCATAAACCTCTGGCTTTGGTTTGAACAAATGTGTGGAAATGATTGCCTATAATGAGAACGTATGAAAGGTTTTGAGTTTGCCCCACTCTGAATGAAACCAAATGCAAGAACTTCAGATGTGGTCCTGAGGTGGGACGGCAGCTCTTCAATCTGTTCTGCACTGAGCGAGGCCTGTTTATGCACTCCAGCGGCCACTCGAAGGGGTCATTGCGGCTTGCTCGGGAGAGTGCCCTCGAGCATGCATCAGTATAGCCATACCCTAGAGTGGTTTGTATTTATGTACATATATTTAAAAACGATGATGATGGGCTTAAGTAAATTGGAAAATGTATATGTTCTAGCTTATGCACTTGTATAGCATGCTTTATATAACCAAAAATATTTATTCAGTCTGGTCATTGTCCATTTGTATTTTCTATCTTGATGAACTTTTATCTTAAATATTGTTAAGACTACGCTTAATTTGGGCTCTAATTGCCACTGGAATATATTTTATACAGAACAGAAGATGCACTTTTCCCTAGGGTTTCCTCTTCAGTACAAGGCCTACCCCTCATTTAGCCTTGTTTTAAATACATACGATCTCATTTTTTAAAAGAGACGGAGCACTTCTCACAACATAATAAAAAGAGGTAGTAGCCAATGTTATTCTAATGATTTAGAATTATTTGGAGGTAAGTCTTGATTCCAAACTGATTGAAATCAATGGGAATAAGTAGTTTCAGCTGGCTTTGGATCAAGTCACAAAGCTTTAATTTACACACAAACAGAAATCTGACAGGACTTGGAGAATGCAATAGCCATAAGTTCCCCATATATGCTGAGGTCTGTTGGTAATTATTCCATGTTGTTGAGTGGTTTTTACTGAAGAAAGTAGGTGCCCTGGTTTTGACTGGGATAGAGTTAATTTTCTTCTTAGTAGCTGGTACAGTGCTGTGTTTTGGATTTAGTGTGAGAATAATGTTGGTAACACACTGATGGTTTAGTTGTTGCTGAGTAGCGCTTATCTTAAGTCAAGGATTTTTCAGTTTCCCATGCTCTGCCAGCAAGCAGGTGTGCAAGAAGCTGGGAGGGAGCATAGCCGGGGCAGCTGACCCGAACTAGCCAAAGGGATATTCCATACCATGGAATGTCATGCCCAGTATATAAACAGGGGGGAGTTGGCTGGGAGGGGTGGATCGCTGCTCAGGCATTGGTCAGTGGGTGGTGAGCAATTGCATTGTGCATCATTTGTCTTTTCTTGGGTTTTATTTCTCTTTTTTTTGTTATATTCCTTTTCATTACAATTATTATTTTATTCTTCTTCTTCTTAGTTAGTAGTATATTTTACGTTAGTTATTAAACTGTTCTTATCTCAACCCAGGAGTTTTACCTGGTTTTTTCCCTCCTCCCCATCCCACTGGGAGGGGGCAGGGGGAAGCAGCTGCATGGTGCTTAGTTGCTGGCTGGGGTTAAACCACGACAATAGGATAACCATGAGGATTTTCTTCCCTCATCCTAGAAGGAACAAATAAAATGCTGGATTGTAAATTATCTCCCTTTGACCTTTGCCTGCAACTATATCTCTAACTTTGATGGGTGTTCTATCACTGCATTGCAATAATTGAAGAATGAGATATAGTAGTGGGTGAATGATGCCCAGCCACCTCACTGTAATTCCATTAGTGTTCTACTCTCATGTCCTCTGCAGGAGTTGAAAGATTAACCCAACACCTGCGTCACTAGGGAAAAAAAAAAAGAGAAGTATTCTCATTAAATAAACAAGGGAGGAAAATGTTCAGCCCATTATCCTGGAAGCTGCATACTATAGGAATTGCAGTCAATGCAGTTTTCAATTTCTGTGTTTTATATATATAAATTTTATATATAAAATCTGTGTGGCTGAAGTATTCTGCTTCTGCTTGTTTCTTTCTTCTGAAATCTTTAACCAGTTCTTATTTCTGTGTATGTTATACAGGTCTAGGTGATGAAATAAGTTTTAATAGAATTCAAAATATGTTTTTGCATATGTTACGTTAAACAGAGTTTCTCAAAATTAACACAATATTCCAGTTCTAGCTAATATATATCTTCAGAGTGAAAAATAAATACTGTCATAATGTTTCTGTCTAACTCAAATGTTAACACCTGTTATTACAGAAAGGCCATACAAATAAAAAGGTACCTTCAGTTTGGCAAGTGGGTTTCCTTCACCCTGAAGCTCTGCTATCCATAGAAACACTCGGCTGGGATTGCTCCATCTCCAGTAAGGGAAGACCTTAAACTAGAGGGCTTGGCTGGAACAGTGCAGGTGTCGATCTAGAGTTTTCTCTCAGCTTCCTTATTCTGTGGTCCTGTGTGGTAATGTGTAAGTTGGCAACTACAGAATTCTTGTCGGGATTTAGACAATTTTTTTCCTTTTTTTGATGTTCTAAGCTGCTAAATATACTGTTGAGCCAATGTTTATTGACAGAAAAAGCAAGTAATAATATGAAGAATTACTGTCATCTGCAAGAATCTTGTGATGGGGTAAATAACAGCTTTTAAAAGCTAAGCTCATAAATGGAGACCTGGTATTGCAGAATAATGATTGATAACATTGCCACTTTATTTACATCCATGCATACTCTTTATATTAGTGAATTCAAATGGAAAGGTAGAACAGACTGGGTGTGAAGAGAGACCTGGGCAAAGAAAGGCAATTAACAGAGCCAATCAACGTGAGCTTCATTACAGAAAACAGATATCTATTTAAAAAAAACCAAATAAACAACCCTTCTCCCATCAGGTTTTATCAAATTACCTTAATGTTTTTGGGTGAGGCTACAAACTTCTGTCATAATACCAATATAATAAGCAAAGATTTTTATAAGACTTTTTGACTTGTGACACCTTGATTAATAGAATAACAAAAGAAAAGCCAACAAGACAAATATCAAATGGACTACAACTGTCCCAATGATAATTTTTAACATGTCATTGTGAGTAGCATGTAAAGGTACTGGAAGGGGAAGGAAGATTAAGGGACAATAAGGCGTTCCCTCTTACCTCTCCTCCCTCCTGCTCTGAGCACTGGCAGCAGCAATATGCCTGCTCTTGGTCATATCAGGCTGTTGCAAATGCTCAGGACATTTCAAATGCCCTTCGTCCATTCACTTTGCAGTAGGGGAATCAAAAGACCTAGAGAGCTGCTATACTGGAAGTGGTACAGACAAGAAGTAAAAGAATAATTTAAGGGCTGAAAAACAGCAGCAGAAACTTTAATGAAGTTCACTCTATTTAGCTCTTAAAAGATGAGGTGCTTGATGACAATCTATTAAAAAAATTATGGAAGGCACAGAAGTTTTAGAATAAGGATCTTCAGCCTACTGCTTGAATATAAAATAGGAAATTGTAGCTAGACCAGAAATGAAAGATACATTTTCATGGCTACAGTGATTAATGAACTGGTAACCAAAGGCTGTGGCTACCAGTGGTTCTGGTGATCCTCCATTACTAGAAATTATTGAATCAAGAATGGATATTTTAGGAAAGCTGAACTCTGATGCAAGCACAGCTATTGAAACTGAAGCAGGAATTAAACCATTGTAGTCTTCTGTTTACTGACATTGAGACTAGATAAGTACATTTGTCCCTATAGCCTTAATGATGCCCAACATTTCAGGTAGAAGAAGCCACAGAGCTTCCTACAGAGGCATTTGAGGATCATGGGACCATGGCTTCTCACCGTGGGATGAGACATATCTAGAATTTGAAGAAAATTCATGCATTCTTTTACATGTGGTGGATACAAGCCCAGTAATAGGACAGGACATGCAAGCAGTCTTGCTGAGTGACCCAGAATGCTTACAAATTCTCCTAACATAACAGACATGCCCTTGTTACTGGGCTGAGGGACCAGTTTTAATCATGTGATTGATGCATATCATACTACAGCGGGCTGTGGCTTCCTCAGGAAACTGGGGTAGAGGAGGAAATAAGCAATATGCTTGGAGTCATCACCTGCCTGTCTTTGAGAAGGCCAACAAGGGCACAAGGTGCAAGCTGCATTGATTTCACTGGTAGTGTGTGGACTGGGAACTTCTGCCTGTATTTATGAGGGTAAGGATTCAGGACTCCCTTCTTAATTCCATTGCTGATTTATTGCAGAAGAGAGGTAATTAGATGCGCTTTGAAGAGGCAATCTGAGGTTAGTCCTATAAATAGTTAATATCTGAAAATTTTTCTGATACGTTATTGTATATCAGAAGTATTTATGATCAGTGTGTTTCTAAGTGATATGGAATGATACTCTGCTCTAGCTTTTTAGAAAAGTTGCTGCTGGGTAATGGCTGATGCACTTTTTGGAAGCTGAAGAGCAATAGTACCTCTATCCTGCATAAAGAATTGGACTGAGATTTTGTAGGTGAAATATGCTTGGCCTGGAAAGATGTTGAAGCAGTCTTGTTTATCTTCACCATCACTTTACTTTTTCAGTAACGATTTGCTGTTGGGAGACTCAAAGCACTCAAAAAGAAGTAAGCATTTTACAAAATTATTAAAAGCAAACTCTATTGTCAATATCCAGTTTATAATTTCCCTGTGAACAATTGTCCTTATTCATCTTACTTGCTTGAATCACTTACTAGCTTTTCTGACTCAACTGTGGGGTTTTTTTTCCCCGTCTTCCTGTTTCCAGCTTAATTCCCAAATTTCTGGTGCACTTCCTTGTAGTAGGCTCCAGGGAGACAAAAGTAAAACATGAAAGTAGGAACATAAAATCCAAACTGTTCCATTGCCCACTGTTTGTAAGGTAAGACATAAGCAGTGGCTACTCATATAAAAGCTTTTAGAAGAAAGGTACAGCTCTTTGTTAGTGACGACTGTGTTGTAGGACAGGAATAGAAGATTAGGTAATGTAGTGGTGATATTTTTGTTGTATGTTATGTTTGCCTTATATGTTACTCAGAGGAGATAATAATAATAGATGTAGCAGGAAGACACATTTCCTGACATGAGATTAGACCCAGTGAAGCCAGATAGTCCCAAATGGAAAAGAAAGGGATTTGTTGTCCTGAATGTCCCCTTGAGACTAAGTAATTCTAATGGCTTTTTACGTGTGAGCTCTGAAACCATATGCTTTTATGGTATCCAATTTGTTATTATTATAAATATACTATACTTAAATAATGTGTAACTAATGTAAAGAAACATGCTATTCTTAGAGAAAAGAGTACACCTGGAGTTACGGATTTAAATAGAAGGAAGAGAATTGGGGAGTATATATTTTGATTCAGCTGTGTTTAAGAAGGGTTTGAAAAACTCTTGCTCCTGGGAACAATGAGATACAAACCTGTTTGCATAGTCGATCTCCGGCCAGAAAGGATTCCTGTCAAGTGAAATATTAACCCAAAGGCATGCAGTTTTCTTAGGGCAATGAGCTCTTGCCTTCAAACAAACCTTTAATGCAGAGCTAAAGTGACCATTTAAAAAACATATATGCATCCAGAGGGTTGGATGGCTGTCAGACCAGAACAGGATTATCCTATCTTTTAGCTGTAGCTTACCTGTTTGTAACTGGCCTCGTTCTGTAGTGCTGAAAAGTAATTTCTAGCTGTATAGTGGCCAAATGTCTACTACTTTGGTTGTGTCGTTGCAGCAGGCAGGTGTTTATATTATGCAAACTATCATAGCAGCTGGGAGCTCTATTAGTAATCCTAAAGTTTCAGGATAGCGAGAGCTCACGGAATATTTCCTTCAGTTTCTCTTCTCCTGGGGAGCAGAGTCTCTGCTGGGAGTGATGATCTTCCTAAGCAGGGTCAAATTTACACCAGATCCACAACATAAGAGGCATGAAAAATGCAGCATGAAAAGCTCTGAGCCTGCTGCGGGTAATAGGTGTAAGGTTCCAAGCCCCATTCCTTTGCAGCATGATGTGCTAGATCTGCTAGTGAGTGCCAAGTCCAAGCTGCACCCATTGAATCCACCAGGCAGTTGCTGCTCCAGGAAATGCTTTTTAGGCCCCGGGAGGCATTTGTGCTAAAATGCTAAAATACCAGCAGAACAACTCCTCATTCCTCCTGCCAACTGAGAAAGGGCTAAGCCTCTAAAGTACAATCCAGACTGTAATGTTCATGCTAAAGTGGGTGTTTCCCTCATTTTTTTCATTTGCAGAGATCCATGTGCAAAGTATAACTTTCTGTCCACGGGCTCTGATGGACTCTGATGTGCTTTGCAGGTGTTCCTATGTACAGCTGGGGGAGGCCCAAATGTGCTGGAGCTCACAACTGTGGAATTATTAAAAAAACCCCAACCAAACAAACTTTGTTTCTCTGCAAAGTGAGTTTCTTCTTCTAAGTACCCTTCACTTCTCAGTGGCTTGGTGGCACTCTGGAGATATTAACAGTAGGACTGGTTTGCTGCTTTTTGTGGTGGGTTTCAATCCACTCATAGGTTCTTGTAGATTCCTTAGGACTAGCACCTTCTCGACTACAAAGTTATGGGGAGGGTAAATGGGAGGAGGTAAGCATCACATCCCAGATCCTACCCACTTGTGACACTGAAATGGGAATATACTCATGGAAGGTAATGACCTTACAAGAAAAATGAAAGGCTTTATTAATAGCAATGTTAAAATTATCATTGCTAGGAAGCTGGGTTAATCCCCTCAGAAGAATGGGGCAGCTCCCTCTGCTGAGCTTTTATTTTCTATTTTTCACAGGGTCATTCCAATATTCATTTCACTTTGGATGACTTTGCAGTCACAGCAGAAAGAGTAAGAAAATACTTCCTCTAGAGTTTCTTCTTGCATTAAATGTGTGACTGTAGCCTCAGAGAAGGACGAAGGACTTTCATGGACAGTGTCCAGTTTTGTGGAAGGTAGCAAAGCTGAGCTACATGAGCATGCGGACCACACCTGAACGAGATGTAAACAGCACGTGGCAATAATGGGATAAGATTGTGAGGCTATAATAGCACAGGAATGTATGTAAGTTATAGAGGCTGTTAATATGTTTTGGAGGCTTTAAGGACTTTGTTTAGCTGCTTAAAAGTAGTCGTTCATGATAAAGCAGAACTCATAGCTTCCTTAATGCTTTTGCGTAAGGTTGACCTATTCTCTGATTGGAGGGATAAGAAGATTCAGAAAGCCCCAGAGCCAGTTTGTGCCAGGAAAAGGAGACAGAGTAATGACTAGCCTAAAAAACAGGAAAGAGAAAGAACTGGCCTGGAGATGAGAAAAAGGACCCAGTGAGAGAGAAGACAACCCCAGACCCGAATATTACTATTGGACCAGACTATGGTGCGAGGGGTGGGAATATAGATCGTAAGGGTATAATTGCCCAGGGAGTTGAGTGTTTGGGGTCCCTGTCCAGAGGCACCCAGCTTGAGCTGTCTGAATTTGTGCACCATAGATAGAATAAATTATGCTTTTTGTTTTGAAGGCCTTGATTAGAGATTCTGCTTTGGGGAACCTAGGGTCAAGCCTGAAGGAAGAAGCAGCGCCTGAGGGTGAGTGTGTGTGTGTGAGGAGTCGAAAGGGGCACCCATCGGCTCACCAGAGTCACTGGCTGCGAAGGGACTCCGGTCCTAGCAGTTACGGTCTCTGGCGGTGTGTGTGTGACTCCTTGATTGGTGTGTGAATGCTCAGGCAGCGGCTCCTCCCTTAACACTAGGAGGGGTCTCAGCTTTCATTAAACAGAGATCATTAAATGTATTGCATAAAGAGTCACTGTGGCTGTCACATAGAGTTAAGCCATGCTTCTGCTGTTGCCACTATGCAAAAGGCAAGATGTTAAGTTTCAGTATCATTACAATTTTGCCCACAAAAAGATGGAGAAAATGAATCAAAGCAGCCATTTTGCTTTCCCTGCCTCCTCCTTTTATCTCATGCCTGTTAACATTGACCCATGGAGGGATTTCACTCTTCAGCAAAAAAGTTGCTCAGTGGCTTATAGGCAGAGTTGGTCGAAAACTCTGGCTACGTGTATTTGTAGGCCCATAGTTTGTGTTGCTTTCAATGATAAGGAAACAAAGACTTCTAAGGGACTAATTCTTTGAAACGCTAAGCATTTCTGGCAAGGCCCTTTGAGTAGAATATGGGGACCTGATCATCTTGCAGAACCAAACTGAGCGAATGTTCCTTTAAAAAAGAGAAAAGAGAAAATACAGCCTTAAAGGGGATTTGTAAATGCCTTCCCAACAGGAGGGATTACTGAACTCTTCCGACAGCATGTTGAGTTTTCATAAGATCATCTTTCTTTTGGAGGTACATGGAAAATATAGGGTCTGAAACTGCATCCTCTGCAGTCAGTGATAAAATTGCTACTAAGTCCATGGACAGAATGGATCCTGATGTGATGGAGATCACTGCTACTATTTTTAGTCTATATTTCAACAGCTTCAGAAGTCTTAAGCAGGTCACATCTTTCCCCTCATCCTTATCCCAGGAATCTTTGTTGTACTGTCAACTACTGTATGTTTGTACAATGCATATTGCAGCTGGGGTGCAGCCTAGTTCAAGCCTTCTTCCAATGTTCTTCTGGTAATACAAGAGCAGAGCATTTAGTAATCTGTGATCCAAGTACACCTGGTGGTTAAAGTTATTGCAGCACAACTAGTAAGAAAATAATAAAATGTCGGAGGCAGGGACTGTATTTTTGAATGGACAATCTCCTTCCTTTAAAAAAAAAAGTTATAAATACTCACTGATTCCATGTTCCATTTAGCTAGTTCTGCTTTTATATTAAAAAAACAAAACAAAATAAAAAAACCACCCCAAAACAAACAAAAACCCCCAAACCCCACAATTAAGGTGATAAGGTGATAGATAAATTAACTAATTGGATTTCAACTTGCTTAGATCTATGTGATAACCCAGACCTTGTAACTGGGAGCACTAAATACATGTAAAAGAAAAATAAGAAAGTCTAAATTTCAAAGAGAATCTATCACCCCCAAATTTATGGAATTAGCATCCTGTTGTTTTGTCTTCATTATGATAGAAGATAAACAGATCATTTTATTTGTGATCCAAAGAGAAACACATTCTGGCATCTGTTCTATGCCAATAGTTGCTCTTGCTATGAACATGCTTACGTTTTATTGCATTGGGCTATTTGCCACTTTATGTAAGCTACACCAGCTGCTCTTGCTCTTGCACAACAGATTACTGTATGCAGCACTCTGGTTTTCCCTAAAGCAGATAACGCTTTGTAAAATCCGGATAACTAAGTCTCTAGGAAGTGATTGTAAGTTATATTAAAACTGTGATAACTGAGAACAGAAACAGCCTTGAAGAACTGTACTAAAAAGCTGCTACTCCAAGGGAAGATTGTGGTGGTGGGTAGCTGGCTTTGTTACTGTGCCTAATGTATGTTCTTACATTCTTTCACCTGCTACATTTTTTCTAGTACTTGCTGCTGTCCTTAAAATTTGATCTATAGCACACCATAATGAGAAATATTAATAATAAACTTAAACACTGAGCAAATTTCTATTTTGTTTTTTTATGGCAATGAAATACACTGAAACTAGTTCAAATCTACTTGAAAATAAAGCCCCTGAATCCTCTTTGTTGCATTTCTGTGACAGGTTTCATGCTCTGTTTTCTTGGCAACCTTCTGCATGGGAAAGCAGCATTATGCAAATAAAAATTCAAATGGCAGCCAGAGTGGGAAAATTTAACACAATTTTTCTTGACATCTTGGGTGATACAGGTCAGACCATGCTATCACAGAACTAAACCAAGTCCTTTTTCTCAGGTGTAAACTCTGCCTCAGCTATATTTTAAAACCAGTTTTCCTATGATTTGGATGCAGCATGGCTGCAAAATCATATTAGTTCCAGATTTAGGAATGCCATGCTTAAGCAGTAGTTGAACTTTGCTGTTTTTGACTAGGTGTTGGTGATTAAAGTGCCCATGAGTATAAGGTTGTGTAGGCACCGCTGCTGCAGGAAAAAGTCAAAGTATAATTGGTCTGAGGGTGTGGAGAGAAGCAGCAGGGGATGCTGGTAGGGATAGTAAAAGCTCAACAGGGTTACGGAAACCTGCCAAATCTCCATCCTCACTGCAGGGAGCTCCTGCTGCTGCCAGGGAGTAAGGAAAACAGATGGCTGTTCCTTTTGAAGCCACTAACATTCATTTCTTTGCCTGTTGTGTATTTTTTCTCCTTCCCCTCAAGTTTCCAACTCCTGCAGTAGCTCCTGGAGCAACCAGGCATTGGCAGACATGTTGGAAAGCAGCCATGCAGGCGGGTGAGTTTCAGCTGAAGATGATGATTGCTTTGCTTTGTTTTTCCTTTTCCCCAAGCTGCCTCCACAATTTGGCAAAAGGATGTCAGGATTAGAAATAGTGGGATTGGAGAATATGCCAGAATCTGTTAGAGGGAAAGAGGCAGAGCTATAGTAAATGGGGAGATGGAGCAGTGCCAGCAGGAGCGTGGGTGTGGGGGTTTGGATGCAATTAGAAGAGCCGGCCAAACATACCCTAACAGTGACACTTCACAGTTACGTGCTGAATAGTCCTCTATATTTGTGCTTATTTTCAGTGGGGTATAGCTGATACCTGTAGATGGGGCCTTGTTTTTTCCTCAAAAACAGCAATGATGTGGATCCTGGTAAGCCTGTAGCATGCATCAGCTAGAAGTGGTTTCACAGAATGCTCTAAATCAAATCTCCGTATCTAAAACAGAAGAGCAAGAGATGGAAAAGAAATTAATGTTTATGTTTCCACTGTATTTCAGCTACTCTGAAGGACTGTAAGACTTTTTTTTTCCTCTTAGCTTTCTGGAACTTCTAATGCATTTGTATGCTGTTGTGAAGAGTAACAAAGCACCAGTTTGAAGGAAGACAGAAATGTGTAGGATGTTTAATTTTAATTTTAGAATATCACTAAGAGAGCTCAAAGAAAGATGCAGGCTTGGGCTCAGTTAGCAATTCAATGAAATATATGCATAGGTTGACATGCAGAGTAATGATGGCATATAACTGACTTGTCACCTATCTGAGGGGAAAAAATCTGTTGTGCAGGTTTCTGACTGTTGATCTCAACCAATGAGTGATTCATGCTTTTAACAGATGCTTCTGATTTAGGCCAATGAAAGCTTGTGGGAGCTTTTTCTAGTCTCTGAGGAAAGAACGCCAGCCCAATCAAACAAGCAAATTTGGAGCTTGGCATCTGAATCGACTAGCAAAGCTGGATAATTTCCTTTTGCAAAAGCTGTGTGCTATCATTATTCTATGACACCCTAAAAATTTGATAATTAGTACTGACTTGTTATTTTTGCCATCTCCTGCATTTAATCATTTAGCCGCTATTGCCATCTACCAAGAAAGACACTAAAGCCACTTATTCAAAAGGCCTGTTTGGCTTGTCCAAAATAGCACACAATTCCCAAACCAGCAAAATGTGATGCATACAGCTGCCCCAGCTACGTGAGTAATTGTAGCAAATATTTCTAGATGCACAGCCACAAAACAAACTCAAGATGGCTCTGTGTTAGCTGATATTTGCCTTTTTAAAATTATTGCTATTGTCATTAACATCATAAAAGCAAAGTAATGGGACTCTGGTACAGGCCAAACACAGCTGAAAGGACCTCGGTCAGTAACATAATGTAACAATAAAACCAAATTAATGGGGTTCGTCATCAGAAACTATACCTTGATTTTTGGCAGCTACATAGTTACTGCAAATTTTTATCAAATTTCATCTGCATGATGCTCAAGTCCAGTATTTCTTGGATTTTTAGTTTGTCAAGGCATAATGTCTAATTTGTTTCACACCTACCTTGTAAAATAGCCTGAAAATCAGTGACATTTCTGGAAGATGCAAAGTTTCATAATATAAAAAAATATACGCAGTGAATCAGCCTTCTCATTAGAATCTTCAAAAGTGATTTGACAGCAAATTTTTGGCACAGGATTAGTGGGAGTCCCAAGGGACTGTGGTGCCTGTCTCCCCATTGTGCTGTATGACAGAGCTGCCAGTTCATGGGATGGGAGAGCAGTTTGCTTCATTTGGTTCCTCTACACTGCTGCTGCATCTCACCCTGAATCTGCCACTTCAAGTGTTCAGAAACCACTTCTAAAAAAATTAGGTGTCAAAATTTGAAAATATTTAATGAATTTCACTGACGTCAGGCACTATGTCCACAACGCTTTGTGTGTGTGAATATTTGGAAGCTAAGCTGAAACTAAGTGTAAGGTCTTTAAGGCGGATCAACAAATGAAGGGAGGGAGATAATGAGGGGATTCTGGAGAACAGTTATTGCTATGGTCAAGGATCTCCAACAGAAGCATCTAAATCTTTGACAGAGGTGTGTGTCTAATTTATATTCTTTTACATTTATCTGTGATGGCATGGTTTATCATCATTCTTTTGTCTGCTCTCTGGTTTATGAGCCTCAGGTGGGAAAGCTAAATTTAGCATAAAATAGCCATAGTGCATTAAAGCACAAAAAGAAAAAAAACCACATTAATAAGTCCTATTGAAATGGGACTTATGACTCAGTGCTAAGGTACTTTAGAGCTATAGATCAATATTTTTTATTAGTGCTGTAGAACACGCTCCACCAAACTACCAGTAAGTATATACCAATAGACGATTAAAACACCTGTAGACATTGATAAAGTCTATTTAGAACTTAAATTATCATTCTGTAAAATACATAACATTTCTCAAGAAAGGCTGTAATATAGGTATAGATCCTTAATTTACGGTTTCCACTTAGGGATGGTCTGTGATTAAAGCACTACATTATTTCTTTGCTTGTAGCCCTGAGTAACCCTGTCTCCCTTGCAGTCTTTGAACCTGCAAGTTGCTGAAGGATCTGGTGCAGAGTGCAGAACACGAATGAACATTTGAAAATGAGTGGCAAGGGTTTTCTTGGCTCATTAATATTAACATCATTGCCTTGTGGAATTAGAAATAAGAGAGGCGTTGCTTTGTTACTCTCGAATCTCAACAGTCTTGGGATTTTATTTTTTATGTGCTGTAGATACAGGCTTTATTCCCCTGCAGAGACAATCGACATTTTCTCCAAGCCCTTAACTTACAATGTGGCATAGTGGTATATGGGATAAAAGATACGGGACCTCCTGAAGTGTATCTAGTTCCCTGTCGTGATGCTGCTGTTTATCTCATCTCTCTGAGCCTGTATTTTTGGAGATGTACTCAAGAGTTCAGTTCCCATTTTGTGCAAGCCTGTTGATACATGCAAATGTGCTCTCTCATTTTTTGGTGGGGTGAGATGGGCAACCTTGTTAATTACTATCATGTCATTGTAGTATTTGGTGCTGTGTGTGTGCAAGAACATCATTGTTTGTCTGTGGGACTTCTCCTTTAACCATCTTGTGTGTCAAAGTGTAATTTGTATATGAATTAATGCTTCATAGCAGGTAACAAATTCTGGTGAGAAGTGCTGTGTAATGCCCTGTCCAGGCAAAGCATTATTAGCTGGGTGGACAGGTAGGCATAAGAAACTTGGGAACCCTGAAATGAGGTGAAAAGCCTCAGTTTTTTCTTTCCTGTAGTTGTCTGCTAGTGCCTACAGAGTGTAAAAAGCCCAAGTCATGTATCTTTTACCCAGCAGTTGAGGAAGACGCAAAACCTCATGGTTTTGCAGGGGTTTGAAGGGGATTATTTTTACCAGTCTGAGTGGAGCAAATTACCTGACCCCAGCCTAAAGAGGGGGCTGGGGGAGCTGTGTGCTTTCTCACTGGTTTGACTCTGGGATGGGAAAATTTTCTCACAGCTAGGGGATTTAATAATCTCCTGGCTGCAGGCTTTGAACTGAAAATACACACTACTATCAGAGCTAGGTTCCTCAGGCCCTAATGTGGGATTATGGTGATAACTGCATGGTTTAATAAAATGTCATAGCTGGGATTTGAGCAGGAGCTGTTCAGAGCATGCCAGTGTAAGCACTGGCCACGACAACGGGATGTGCAGCTCTCGGCACTGCTTAGAGCAGAAGGCAGCAGGCCAGCAAACAGGCAACGTTTCTAACAGCTGCTGAGGTTTTAAAACTTGGAGATGTTTAAAACCAGATTTTTATAAAAGCTGACATGGTAAAGTCTTGTGGGTTTATTTACAGGCTGCACTGCATATAGTAGTGAGGCACTCTGTGTAGACACTGAGATCTATTTCAGTTCGGGGAGGGCGGGGAAGAGAAATCAAATGCTTAATTGAGGCACTGTTCAAATTCACAATGTGTGTGAAGGAGGAGAACCTGTTTGAAAATACTTCTAGAGGCAGTGAGTGAAATCCTGCAACGATCACTTCAGCGGAAGAGAAACCCTGGAATGTTTTCAAGATAATGTGCTAAAATCCAAGAATGTACCAAAAGTTGCCCAGTGACCAAATGCCCCTGAACTCATTCCAAACGTTGCTTGGAAATGTTTCTTCCTAAATATTGGAAATGTCTTGCAGCTGTAACGGGAAGCTGATAGTGTCCTGCAAACATATCCCTCAAGTTCTAGTCTATGTTTTTTATTAAAAACAAGCTACTGAGATTCAGAGTCACACCAGCAAACCTCCCTTCCATGCCACCCTGAAAGGCTTGCTTGTGTTCAATAATCAAACCGTTAGGAATTGGTTCTTTCTGAGGAAAATACAGAAAAAGGACTAAAGTCATTGTCTGTATACAGGACTCCGTAAGAATTTCATCTGGATATCTACTGGTTGCTACTCTCTTGGGCTGAATTTCAACAAGTGACAGAAAGATGAAGGGTTCTTGTACCCTTTGATCAACCCCCCTTTAGTAACTCTGTGTAACAATACGCGTTTAAAGAATGGCTAGAAAATAGCCATTATTAGAATACAAGACACTAGAACTTTTTTTTTTTAAACAGTATTCATTAAATAACCCCTTTCTGGTTATTTCTGTACTACTGCATCTTATTTTTAGACATGATCTGGGTTCAGGTTCTTTTCTGTGACTTTCCTATAAATATAAAGAACATTAACATATAATCAATAATCCCATGTAATTCTGTTCATTTTGGTCAAGAATGTCTTTTTCATGTGCATAATCTCTTTTTTGTTTTTTTTGGTGTGTGCAGTCCTTACATAATGTGAATGGTTGATTTTTTCCTGCCTCGGCTTCCATTGCTTAGGTTACTGTAATCATGCCTTACTGGTCTTCTTTACATTAAAATTGCTGTTGTCTGTATATGAGTATAACCATGTATGGTTTCTTTACTGAAATTATTAGAAAAACCTATTCTTGGGCAGTGATCAAGCTTGCAGTGAAGGGACTATTTTGATTACAACCTTTTAGCATCTGGCTCAACTCCTTACATCTTTTGGGATAGTTCAGCCTCTCTGCCTACATCTACAGTTGGTAGCACAGCTGTTGCTGACCCCTGCAGTGGACACATAAAGTGACCACAAAAATCGTACACTCTGAGAATGTTTTTGTTTAGGAAAAAACAGATTAATCCCTGTTACATACTTCACATTGAATTCATCTATCTTGTTACCTAATATTTAAGAATTGTTTAAAATGGTACTGCAAAGGAGCTTAGTGACTGCATGTGGCTGATATGGAATTCCTGGTCATTCAGAATAAGGGTAACCTTTCATTTTATTATAGCTTTGAAATTCTATATAATGATATGAATAAATTTTTAAGGTATAGATTTACAATTGCCTTAATTATTTTTTGAAACCTTACTGACAGGGAAATGTCATGTGGTTCAATATTTGTTTTTAAATCAGCCAACTAACCAGGTGTCCAGATATCTCTATGTATTTTCAGTGTGAGACAACTGGGACCACAGTCTCAGCTGCTGAATCTTTCTTGTACTTCATGTTGGGATGTATACACATGGATAGCCAAAAATACTATGAAGAAATGAAATAAGCTTATCAAGCAATAAATTAGCATTTCTGGTTCTGGCGGGCTTTTAAGTTTGGATCTGCAAACAGCTGCAGATCAAAGGCTGAGACTTCTGTATTTCTTAATCTAATTTTACATCCCATTCTTCAAATATCAGAAGTATTCAAATTTTTTACAGATATCAGGACATCTTCCTTCATTGAGCTCATCCAGGGGCATTCAGGAAACCTTACAAAGTGATAATCACATCTGTTTTCTGCGGTGTTCTTTGTTCTTACAGTATAAATCTCACATTTAAACTCTATACTAGGATGCACTGGCAACTTCTGTTCGAAGAAGATTCATGTTATAATGTCTTTTTGGCATTGACAACTGCTTTTTATTTAAAATGTTTTCATATTGTTTCCTTTTTTGCAGCATTACTGGACAATAGTACCTTGTGGAGTTTTGTAATGATTCGCACAAACACCCTGAAGCAATGTTTACAGAGACTATGTTTTGTACTAGCTGAAATTATGTTGGTGAGGGTTTGGTAACACAAAATTAAGTGACATATATCATACAGGCTTTGTTGTCTGGTGAGCTGGTGGAAAGCGAAGAAAGAGGAGGAGGAGGAGGAGTGTGTGGGTAGGGATGGCTACTCTGTAGTAGAAAGCTGACTATGATTTCAGAGAGAACACATCTAATTTTGTCTGAGGGGGCTCCCTGAATTTGCACCTGGGGTTCCTGTAGAAATAAGGATGTCTTGAGTCCGAAACACTGAACGTTTTAATGACGTTCCAAGTTTTTCCAAACATTTTTTGTGAACCATAGCTTTCCAGAAACCATTATAACAGGCATGGAAATGACAGAAATGCTGCTAGAAGTGAAGCTCCACATGAGTTGTCTATTTTAGCAGGGTGCACAGTTTCAAGAAAATTAAGCAACTGATATATGGGTCACATCCCTGGTTGGCCTTAGGGCCAGCTGCCACTCTGCATACATGAATGCACGAGTCATCTCAATGCCTAGGGGAGGAGGTAGCTCCATGGGTCAGGGTAACATGACAGCTTGTTGGAAATTAGAGCAGAGAGAGGGGCCCTGCAGAAGTTTATAAGCAGAACAGGTGGCAGAAAGTAAGGGGTAATCACACATTTTAAATTAAAAAGAAAAAAATAATCTCTGGGGGCTGCATGGCCTCAAAATCTTCTGCTAGGTGCAGGAAGGCTCCTGTGAGATACAATGCATCAGCCACCTAGCAGCCATACTTTGGCAGGCTGCTCTGTATCCAGAAAGCCCACTCAGTCATCTGTAGGGGATTTATATGCTTCGCTGAATGTCCACCTGCTGCATGCGTATGTCAGCAGCCAGCTCCTGAAGAGCCATTGTGGGTGCAATGGGGTTTTGGTGTTGTTTTTTTGTCTTTGGGATAGACTTTTGGGATATATGCTGCAATTTCTTGGCTGCATACAAAGTGTAATGAGAAACAGATAAGAAATTAGCTGGATGGTCTTGCTGCTTCTGATAATACGGGGTTTAAGGATGCAGGTCCTCAACTGCATGATGCACTACTGAGATCTTTTTTCAATACTGACTCTTAAACTTTTGTTACTAGAAGGCCAAATTGGCCTGGTGAAACAGATTAGTGCCCTATGCTGTCAAAGTAGCAGTGATCCTGAGCAGCATGGGCAAGTCTAGAAAGCAACAGCACTTCTATTTCTTATAAGCTGATTATTTGTATAAGGAAAAAGAATGGAAATATGTGAATGCAAAAAACTCATTTTCCTGTATTTTAAGAGTCTCTCCAGGTCTCATCTACAGGATCTCAGTGTGGTAAGACTCCATTATTTCAGAGAAGATTTTATCCTTGCATGCAATTTATTTAGCTGCTAAATAAGAAGGCAAACAAAGGAATTTGTCAAAAGCTTTGATTTAATTTATAGTACTTCCTCTTCTTTCTTTGCTTCCAGTTTGCCATTGCTTCAGCTCTGGGTAGTGGCGGTCTTTCTACTCACCTCATCTGAACAGTTGTAAGAATCTTCTCTGTACACTTCCATTTTTCTTCATTTTTTCCCCTTTGTTTTCTTTTATCCTTCCTGCTCGCTGTTCATAGTGACTGACCATTTAACTTTTGAAATATTGCTGGCATTCTTATTCTCCTATTCACTCTCAGCTTCTGAGCACCCAGTAGCTGAAAGCTGAAAAGCCAAGTCTCGTGTGGCAGGTGGGCAAGTGCTTCTTGTGCAAATACATCCATTTGCATGTGAATGTGCTCATTTGCACACAAATACTTTCATTCACAGGAATAAAAGGATTCTCTCCATGTGCACCATTTGTGCAAACATAAACTGGATTCATGAGACTACTCAGAAAAGTCGGGGAGAGGCCAGGTCTCCTGCCATTTTCACTTTGGTAGTATGTTCACAATCTGATCATATACTTCTGAAAAGATAACCAAAATTCTATCTTCAAGTACTGTTGATTTTTAAACTTTTTACTGCACAAGGTAGGGGTTGTCTTTCCATGGTGTGCATACAGTGCCAGATGGTGTAGCTCTAAAGTGATCTCAATCCAAACTGGGACCACGAGCAAGTACCATACCATAAATGAAACGATAATTATAGATATGAAGAAGGTCAAATACAATTTCTCCTGAGAACAGTTGATATAGAGCAGAAACTCTGAAAGCCTTCTACCAGGAAATATGTATTTTTTAGATCTATAGTAGCTACATTTGTACTGAAGGCTGTGGTTTTGTAATATCCTTTACTCGAGATCATCACTAGCATATGCAGTCCTGCTTCCTTACCTGACTCACAATTCTGTATACAGGTCACTTTTCTATCAGGAATTACCAGTCAAATGCAAAGCATGGCAGGAAACCCAAACATTATTATGTATCTAAATAATTTGGGTGGTGCCATCAGCAAAGAAACGGGCATTGTAAGAGATGTCAGCCACTGCTTGATAACAGACTACTGGCAACTCTTTTTAAAATGGTTTGTACTTTTTACATTGGATTTTAGGTGGGATGGGAGGAACTGTTGGAGGAGAACATTTGTTTAAATTTTGGAAGTTTCCTCTACGTAGTAGATGTTGAGCTGTCCAAAAAAAGTCTTCAGAAAAATTCTAATATGACTGCTGCTAATCTTTGTCATGAGAAATCTCAGAGCCTGGATTCTTCCACTGGAGAAGCTCCTCTCTGGACACTGAAATGCTTCCTTTTGGATTCTGGTTGTCATGGCTCTGCTCAGATCAAAATGACCTGAAGAAGATTTTGAGGTAAGAAGAGGTGGCTTTGGTGTTCCTTAAGACATTTCATCCGAAGACCTTGATTTTGTTCCAGTGTTGGTTTAGGAAACTGAATAGGTTGTGGGGAGGATACATAACTCTGTAGCACCAGTTTATTTCTGTGATGCAGCACTTAAGGCATTCAACTACATTCCTAGGTCAGCAGCCAAAGACAAGTGCTGAAGATGCAGATACTGCAACATTTATTAATTGGCTTCCTGTATTTTGCAGCTTGTCTGTAATAACGCATCCTGAAAACTTCTACTGGTTCAGTACTTGTAGTGGTTTTAGAATAGTCAGTACAGTACAGTAAGTGACCATAGCTATGTTACAGTTGCTTCTTTTACATATGCAGATTGTAATGGAGTTCAGTAAAGGCCTGTATCTGAAACTTAAAAGCCCTTATTAAGGAATATTGTCACCCAGAAGTTGACCATCAAGACAGTGACTATAGGGAGGCACTTGGCAGAGGTAATGTTGGCTAGCAATCCACTGCTACTTCTGGTGAAGAAAGAGCTAACAGCCCATCAGGTGGAGAGTGATGTGGTTGGACTGTCCTAAAATCCAATTAACTTACAAAATTTTCAAAAGTTAAATATTTGCAGTGGTCTAAAGTAGAAGCAGGCACGGAAAAAGTAAGATTCTGTCTGTAGCCTTGCACCTTCTCAGAGGCACCTGGTAGCAGCGTAGAGGAGCTCTAACACTTTTATAAATCCAGCACATTAACCAGATAATTTATAGTCATTACAGTCAATATGTGTTTCAAAAACCCAAGAAAGAATAGGATGGGGTTATTCCTGGCCAGTGTTTGGAAAGATGAAAAAGAAATAACAGGAAGATGTTTCACAGCTTTTTCAGAACCACAACTCAAAGGAATCATTATAAAGTGAAGAAGTAAAGGCCAGTGTCACCGCCTTGCACAGAAGGATCTAAAAAGTTTTTGTATTTTCTGTCTCTGATTTCATTACTCCTAATAACTCGTTTCCTGATGGAAGGTAAAGAGGCACCTGAAATATAGATTTGAGTCCTTTTAGTTAAACCTTTATCCCTTTGTCATAGTGGGTTTTTTTCTTCTGTAGTTCCATTCATCTGCTCTACTGGAACTTTCAGTCGCACAGTGTTAAAATATGGCTGTTCTAAGCTAATATGCATTAACTTTTTAAAACCTGTTTTATACATAACCTATTGTATTAATATAAAACGTTAAGGCCATTTTTTCGTTTCCTGGGAATGGCCCATTACATTGTGAGCAATCTACTCTTGCTTTTTTAGAAAAGACTTTGAACTCAATACAAAAGGAAAATATAATCATGTACAACTATAAAGACCGCTTTTTTCCCTTTTGTGCAGTGTAACAGAGGTGGATGAGTAGCATGGTAATGAAGAGATGGACGGTCTTTATTAGCAGGCTTGGTGAAAGGGTTCTTTTCAGAACTTCAACTTTTCTTATCTTCTTAGTTTTCATGACGTCTATTCGGACTCTTTCCTTTTCTTGACTTTCTTTTAAATATGTCTAACAGACTGGCAAAGCCAAGCCAGTTCATCCTTCTTTCCAAAGAAGGCTAGATACAAAGTCTAGTGGTTTAGATGCTTCCATAAAAATTTTTCATATATTTAGAGAAGTATTGCTGTTTGCATTGCTTAGGAACTAGTCACGTGTATATCTCATAGTCACTCTTTAATTTCTCTAAAAACAAACACAACAAACCCCTTGCTATGATGTTTTTACACTGTAGTTAAAGGAGGCTAATGATATAGGACGTTTCTTTGAGTAACAAAACAGGACTAGAAATACCACTTAACCCTCTGCCCTAGAAATTGGTTAATATAGTAGATTTGTAGAAGACTATTTGATGATCTCTCGCCCTCTTCTACAATGCGCTCCACAACCCTTTTTGATATTTCTCTGCTCCTCCTCCATGCTCCCTATTTTTCTGGTGTTCCTCCCACTCCTTCTGCTTCAGTATTCTTTGTTATATAGACAGTTCACTTTTAATCTTGCTCAGTTAAGGAATTCCACTACAATAAAAGGAAATGGCCATGCGATTGCAAAAAAATTCAGTCTGGGCGGTAGAACAAATGAAAACTACCTTCCCTACTGCCGTTCTGGTGCGGGGGAAGCATTCCATCATCACTGTGTTGAGCTCTGAGGAAGGAACCTCAAAAATAACAACCAAGAAACAGGAAGTGTTATTTATTATCTGAGGCTGGAAAACTGGAGCCTTAGTTTGTTGACTGGTATTTACTTATTATATTATTATAAACAATATCACAGATATATAGTGTGCGTAATTATATTACAGTCCTCTGTGAAGGACCACTATTGTTGCATTACTCAGAGTGGAATATTCAGTCCAGGAGTGTTGCTATTTAGCATATATATCTTCAGTGCACTAAGCTATTAATAGATCTTGGTCTTGAAAAAATATGGCTTTTATACAAAGACTACAGAGCAAAATTAAAGTATAAATAAGAAACGATGAATTGTATAGACTGAAGAGGCTGAAAGATACAAATAAGGTCATAGCAAAGTTGATTCCCATTAGGTCTTATGTCATGAGCACCGCAGAAAAATGAACATGATTAGTTTGGTTCAATAGATGATGTGTTCCAAAGAAACCAACTACCTGCTTTGTAAAAGATTTCCAAGGCACCTATCACCACTGTATAGAAATAGCATGAAAAGGTGATTTAAGGCCTTTGTTGTAACAGGTGAAAAATTTGAAAATTCGTAGAAGTGTGAATAAATAAGGGGTATTTTCATATGACTCATCTAGAACATGCTTTGAGAAGGAAGTTGGACTAGATGATCTCCAGAGGTCCTTCCAACCCCAATGATTCTGTGATTCTATGAACCATAATTTTGTTCTGCATATAAACTAAATCAATGGTCATGTAGTCTTTATATTTGACCATTTACAGGAATTTACCCATAACAAACAACTTAAGAGTGTGTGTCTATGTATATATTTCAGCAATAGCACTACAATCCCAGGGAATTATACCCCCAAAACTGACATTAATTGCACGCTTATCAAATCAACCAACACAAAGTGATTTACACAGATATGTAAGAATTTGTTCATATGCATATGGAAATCTCCTGTCATCACTGGCAGTAAGTCTGTTTTTAGCTTTTCATCAGAAGATTATTTAAGAGCTGGTTGTTGTTATTTAAATTAGTTGGCTAGCGGTGGATTAAATTAGATAAAAGAAAGACAATTAAAACAATTTCAGTTTTGTTTTTAGTTTTAACCCAGAATGGTTATTATAATTTGCTCTTTGTAACATGGATTTGTTTTCAGGATCAAAAATATTTCTCCAAGAGAAAATAATTATAAAGCAGACATTTTTGCCAAGTCTTATGAATTGTTTAGGTGATCTTCATTGTTTAAAATTATCTTTAGATATAAGCACCATGTGTAGTTAAAATAGCATTTTTCTGGGAAATTTGAAATTTTTTAATTGGAAAATAATTTTTCTTGGAAATATAGCAAGTGTTGATTTTTTTTTGTCATTTGAATTCAGGATACGTAACTAGAGGTACTTTCTGTTTCCTTTGGTGTCTTCAGCTGTATCTTACTGCTCAGAGATGTAAAACTGTTCTATACCTAATGATGGTCGAGAAATAACAAGATGTAACTTGTGCACAACTAGCATATATGCTCACAACAGTGTAACAAGTCCTGATGTGTTTATTTCAAACTGCCTACAAGATGTACAAAATCATCTTTCCTTGGCTGCCAGTTCCCACTCTATTCTTCTTTCTTAAGCATAGTAAGTATATTACTATGTTGAAGGGATTAACTTTTTGGTGCAAGTACTTGCCTGCTATAAGGCTTTTCAGCTGATTGTGAAAACTCTTGATACCATTTTATTATACTGATATGATCATTTTCATGTTCTTTAAAAAGGAATATATATATTTAGATGGGTTTTTTTCCTAAGTTCCAGATTATTAGTCTCTCATTGAGATGCACGTGTGTTGATGAAGAGTTGTCTGAAAGGTAAAGCAAAATCTTTTAAATGCTCTGCACAGAATCCCTGTTGTCCTCAAAGGGTGTTCATTCATTGGCTGTAGCCCGTGCCAAGAAGGTATCAATCTTTTTGTTAATATTTCATTTGGTAGGAGAAAGGCATAAAGACAATTTGCATCATCTCTCCAAATGCTGTAGTACCTTTTCTGAAGGTTCAGAAAATATGAAAAATTCTCAGGCTTACTGTATTTATTACATCTCTTCTAGGTCAAGTGGTATGAATTCCTCTGTAGAAAAATGAATTTGAAACTTGGAGTTGAGCAAGAAGTGTTGCAACCATCAGAATATTGATATACCATGAAGTGCATGAAAACAGCCTTGTTTTAGTCTGTTGGTCTGGTGAATTGGGCGTGTACTATCTCAACTTGCAATACAAGCTAATACATTGTGTCTTAGATCTATTCACTTACATTTAAAAGCATTAACTCTGTCAGTTCAAATGAACTTCAGTAAGAGCTGTTCAGGTCTAGGCAGCCCATTGGGGCAACATGGTTAATGTATATTGGTTTCCGCAGCATGCAGCCAGCTTCATGTCCATCTGCCTTTTGCTCCTTATAGTAAGCATTGATGACACAATAAGAAAGTCCCCACATACTTTGTACTAGTCTAAACAAGACTGGTGACAGGTATACTGAATATTCAGAAGGTAAGCTGCCTGAAAAGAAAGCGTATGGGCACGTTCCTTTTGCTCAGAGAAATGTATGTGCTTCTGGGAATATGCATGTCACACACTACAAAATGTTTAGCCTAGCCACACCCACTGTAACACTGTGATCACCCTTCTAGCAACAGTAGAGAGAAAATAGGATACGATCTTTTACAAAATTAGTCATCATATAATTTCTGTAGTGTCTGTCTTTGCAATCTCATGCACATCCAGTTACTTGCCAGAAGAAAACTCATCATGAAACACAGTGTGTGCAGACTTTCTGTCTTTTAACTTGCATAGATGATAAAACATAAATCTTTCCTGTGTCTTTAATGCAATAAAAGCATCAGGTTGGGTTGAAGCACTAGGACATGGCTGAGTGCAGTAGTCAGTGCTTAGTTTAAATGGTTGCTAGTTCTTGCCTACAACTGACCACACTGGTCCTTTTTAGCTAGCCTAAAAGATGGTGAGAGTACAGCAACCGACCCTTATGCAGGAAGAGCAATTTAGATTTTGGCTAAACAGACCCACTGAAGGTTCAGCAATACATTGCACTTTACCTACGCAGATGATTCACCATCCTCCAAACAAGTATGACTTGGCCTTCGGCACCAGATCAGTGCTGCCTGAAGGCATCGGCTCCCGGTGCTTGGATTCTGGACCAAGAGGTGAAAGGGACCCTGTGACAGTACGTTCTCATCGGATGGTGAACGTACCCCAAGTACTGCTTGTATGCTGTGCAGCTGATCAGGCTTGCACAGCAAATCTGTTCTGCTAAGCTGCTCGTGTGCGTGCAAAGACCTCAAATTTTACTCCCCTCTGAAACACTTCATTTAAGTTTTGAACATCTGTTATCAAAAAGCTGGGTAAAATAAGAAAAGGGATCAAACGCAAAGCAAAACGTGTAGATTTCCAAATGAGAGGGGCTGAAAATCTGGGACTGCGTAGCTTTATGAAGACCAGCAAACAGGTAATGTTCCTAAAAAATACGAGGATAGATTTGCTACTTTCAATTACTACTTCTCCCAACCTAAGATCAGAGCAGATATGAAACAGAGAAGCGCCACACATTTAAAACCTAACTTTAAAGCTGATGAAATATATTTTAGATGCAACGTATATATAAATTGAATCATTCACTAGTACAAGATACCTGCAAAACCGATAGATTAGTGGGACTGAACAATAGAATAATAAATTTTTAAAGGATAATAAGAACAGCCACAAATATTTTGGACAAGATAAAAATAAATGGCAATGGAAATATTAACTGATTGGGCCAGAAAGAGAAAATATCTAGAATAAGGTACTTTGTTACTGTCCTCTGTAGGGTTTCCTTGCATTTTCTCTGAAATACCTAGTACTTGCCGCTGTCAGAGGCTGAATGATGGGCTGGACAAAACAATGATTTGATGAAGAGTCACAAATGTAATGTTTCTGTTCCAGAACAATCACTAAACAGGCTAATTCCTGTGTGCTATTTTGGCATTTTCCTCTGAGACTGTTGACAAAGTTTATTCCTTCTGGCACATTTCTGTTTACTTATTGTTTAGCGTTCAAGAACTTAGAAGGAAATGCATTGACTGTGTATTTCTCTTCAGCCATGGGTCATCTCTTAGACTACAGATGAAAATGGTTACTACCCAGACTAGTGTTGGCTTTGTGACACGCTGGTACATTACATGCCCTTCCAGTAATTCCCGAGGGACATGGCCCGTTCTCGAGGGGCTGTTCAATCCACGTGGAGGGCACAGGAGGGGGAAGAGATGAATTGGACTAAATGGCACAGGTAGTTGAACTGCCAAATTCATGCATTAGTACCTCATGGCTTTTTGTGGTTGAGAAAAACAGCAAGACTTTTCTGATAGTGACTTGTTTCATTTTCTTTATCTCAGTTACAGTGGTAAGTATCCAAATATGGAAATAGGTTAAATTTGGCTCAGCTTCTGAAAATTTGAGTTTGAATTTATGCTTTAAAGTGCAGCTGCAGTGTCGCTGTGAAATATGCTGCTACAACTGTACATCTGCAATGAAGGAAAAAAAGCATTTTAGAATTTAGTGAAAGATAAAGCTGCTGGCTGAAGGATGACAGGCTGCTGTAGCAGCATTTTTTTGTGCTAAGCTCTTGCTTGCTCTTGTTAGGTAGTCTGGTCACAGCCTTTTAAATAAATTCAGAAATATTTCATTTGAAATATAGGCTTAGGTAAGCCATGGATTTAATCACTATAATAGGATTTTGCAACTAATTTGGATTTTCATTTTTAGCTGAATGTAGTACTATTTTATGAACATGTATTTCACAAAGATTCCCTCAGACACTTGTAATAAATTCATTTGTAGCTACTTGCTTACACACAATAAATACACCACTCGCTTATTTTTATGGAGAATCTGTACAAACCTTGTGTAATGTTGAACAATGGCAAGAGATTAAAAAGAAATGAATATGATCTGTTATTATTCTTCCCTTTCTTAACCCTTATTCAAGGAGTTAAGTTATTCTAGTCTATATAGTGTAATTGCAAAGCTTGGATTAATGCGTTAGATTTATTGCTTTTTTAATATGAAGTCTACTGCGGATGGTATTACATTATACATATAATAGCACCTTTTTTTTTTTTTTTAGCCATGATGCTTGTGCAGTATTCTTTCCCATTCTAATTGTTGGACCAAAAATTAACGTGAGTGTGTATGCTCAGCTTGAAGTTTTAGATCCCCAAAATTCTGGAGGGCCAGAAATCCTGTTCTCATTGCTGATGATTGAGCTAAATGTACTGCATCACATACATAAGCCAAAACAGATACGGTTTAACTGCAAGGTAGTAGTACTGTTTTGCTTACTGGTATGTTGACTCTTAATGTGAGTTCCTGGTTTTAATGAGGAAATTGGGAAATAGTTTGTGTTAAGAGTAGAAATATACTTTTTTTACTGCTGCTTCTTGTAAAGAACAACAGAAAGCACCTGGCTTTCAAAACAGTTCAGTGTGTTACTTGTGTGGCATATTGTATTGCTGTCATGCTCAGACAGGAATTGTCTCACCTTCTTTCTTTCTTTTCCTCTTTCCTGTAGCTTGTATATGTCATCTAAGCTGGATTACCAAAAATATGTAACACATTTAAAAATGTGATTAGAAATGATAGAAATTGCCTTTCCTTTGGAAAAATAGCCTTGTTTAGCATGAATATAATAAAAGGACATGTTAAAGGTAGCCATTTCTCATGGTGTTTTTAGACGAGGGTTCTTCATGCTGTCTTTGGAGATCACTGATCATCAGGAGAGCTATTCACGATAATATTATGTGTACAGAAAAACACTTTATGCTTTGGAATTGAACTTATGAAGCATTTTAAGCACATCTTTTGTTAGTCATTTTCTCAGCCTCAGCATTAGTACATGTGTAATGAAGATCTGAACAGTATTAGTATTTTGATATCCTATCTGCTTGTATGTAAGTGGTGTTTTGAGTGGGAAGAGAAGTTAAAGCTGGTGTAGTTAGTATTTAGAGTTCCTGCTTTCTTTTATACACACACACAACCAGAAATATTCCATAACTTTAAAAGCAAATCTGAGGTCAAGAAAAAGTCAGTTTTATTGTTGTTATGTTCTGGTTCCAACAGTTCTATATTATCATTGTTTGCTTTAAAATTGTATTTTTGCAGAGGGGGAGTACTGTTCTTGAATTTTTTAAATTGTTTTTCACTTTATCAATCAAACTTATTGGAGGTGAGGGAAAAGCCTAATGAATGAATAAAAAAAAAAAAGAATACGGAAAGAAAAGGGAAATAGCTATGGGCATGCTGATAGCATGAAACTCCTAGTGGCCCTCAATTTGGACATATATTGTAAATAAGAAGTGAAGTAGTAGCACAACTAGTAGGAAAAAATCCATATAAGGCAACAGTAATTAAGACATTAAACTATAAACGTAATAGCTGATCCAATTTTCAAGCACTGATAAATGCAACTTAAAAGCACTGATAAATTTTTAATAAAATAGTTTTTACTTGCTTGTTATAATATATATAACTACATTACATAAATATAATCTGAGAGATGCAAATTTTAGTAGCGTGACCTATTGCCTCTCCAAGGCAAATCCAAAAGATCCATTTGAAAACCTTGTATTTGAGTGATTAAACAAAAAGAGATTATCAGAGATTGATGCCTAAATTGTGTAAAAACTTGTACTGAAAGGAAACTAATACAAACTGAATTTGAACAGAACCAGAATCTGTCCATTCAGACACTGTACACTCAGGAAATTTCACAACTTATGAGGCAGGTTCATGTCTTAGTATGCTATCACTCCATGTGATATCACTCCATTCTCAACGAATCATGGACCCATAGATCTGGTAGAAACCTCCAGAAGTCACCTAGCCCATCCTCCTGCCCTGTAATGGGATCAGTTATAGTTCTGTCATTCCTGATAGACATTTACCTTATTTCTTCCTAAAAAACTTTGATAACAGACAACCCGCAATCTCTCCAGGCAATCTATTCCAGTCTTTCAGTACATGCACTGTTAGATTCCCCCCCCATGGTCTAATTTTAAACTTTTTTCTAGTTTATTACTTCTTACCCTGTGCAAAGTAGACAGGGAAAACACTTAAGATTATTCTCCTCTTTACAATGGCCTTTTACATCCTTGAAGACTGTTTCCATGATGCCTCCAGTCCTCTCACACCGAAACCTTTCTGAAGTACAGTGCCCAAAATCGGACATGGTGCTTTAGCTGTGGCCTAAGCAATGCAGAGCAGAGCAGAGGGATTGTTTCTCGTGCCCTGCAGGTTATTCTCCTGTTTATGCATCTCAGGATCATGTTGCTGCTTTGCTTTTTTTGCTTGTTGAAAGCTTTCCTTTTTTGTTTTGCTACAGTGTGCTCAGATGTAGAAAGATTTTTTTTCTAATGCATGCTAGATGATGTACATTCCCAGGACAAATGTCAGTTATTTTTAAAATATGTCAAAACCAAATTCTGACTCTAATTTTAAACTTCTACATGCTGATTGTGAGCAGCACTACACAACTTGCCAAAGATTCCAGCTGCCTTTTTTTGTCATTTTCCAAGCAATGCAAACACACAAAATGTTCTGATCTGGCAGCCAGAGCCTGAATGCTAATGTGTAGAACAAAGTGTATTATATTTATTTATTGTAAAGAATAACTGTATGCAGGCATATATTTATACACTTTCACATACGCTTCTGCATGGGTACACACAAACACATTTTGTTGTATTCCATCCTATGCGATATGAAAAGCAGAGTAAATGCAAAAGTGCTGGAGCTTGGCTGGTCTGTCTTATGCTACCCTGCTTAGGCTCCATTTTCCATTTGTTTTGGTGGAATCTGCTCAGTGCCTTTTACTTTAAGCAGCAGGAAGTCAACACTACATATTTTGTTCAGCCAGAAATAAATCTGAATTTTAAAGTCTTTGAACTCTAACCCCTCAGTTGGATGGTGCTAAGAAATTCTTGACTGAGTGCCATTTGTATATGATTCCATCCATGTTGGAACTGTTTTTTAGAATGTTTTTATATCATATTCCCTTTAAAGTTTTCCTTGACCTGTGTCTCAGAAGAAAAAGCATTTCTTTGTTTAAAAAATATCATAAACTGTTACTGATTTTCAAGTTATAAAGTGGTGGTTATACAAAACTGTTAAGTTCTGTAAGCATTGTCAATAGATTTAAATGTATCATTTTCATCTGAATACAAAGTGGGTGGAGGTGGCTCAAAGGTTGGTTCAGTCTCAAAGAGAACTGCATCACAGGCAGTTTGAGTCTTACCCAGCTCTTCCTAAAGTTGATGGAAAAAGTTCTCTGTATCCACACAGAGACTTCTAAATTTCTGTCCTACATACATAGACATTAATATCTATGTGGGCCTTTTGAAATCAACCGGACTCCAGAAAGAGAGACCATACTTGTTTGGAATAGATTGGTGTAGCAGGGATTAAACCTATATTTTATATATATATAAAGGCTAGCCTTCGCTAGGTGCTACAAAGGCAGATGTTATTTCTCTTCAAGGATTTCCTAAAAATCTTTATATGCAAACTTTCTGATAGACTAGAACTCACTTGCGATGAACTAATCATGTGGTACTTTGCAATGTCAAACATTTTTATCATTTGATGCATTTTCAAGTATTTCTGGAAGCACAGAATGGAGTATCAGTGTGGTTTTGGCATTTAATAGTAGTGACCTGGAGCTATATGATGGGAGTGCATTACTTTAAAAGAAATCTGGATAACTGCTTATGAAAATGTTCTTCCAGGAAGGAACACAAAGACAACTTCAAGAGGGCTTAGAAATCTGTTCAGCTTGTCTGCTGGGAGACTTGGCTGCTCATCAGTCTCTCTTGTATACTTCTGGTTCTGAGTAATGCGTTCGCTTCTAGTCATGTAAAAACAACTCCTTTTGTATATTTCCGTGAGATCAGTACAGATGCATTCTTATAGTTCAGTGAAGTTTGTTTGACAGTCTGTTGAAAATGTAATTGCTGAATCATCACTGCCTGTCCATTATGAGTAAATCCCTCTTACCTTTTGAACAACATGACTCATTTTGAAGGTTACAAAAGGTATTTATTATTATTATCACTTCTTGGCCTAAGTGGTTATCCAGAGTTTGAGATCCTGCAGACTGTTTCTGTTGGAAAAGAAGCTCATGATAAGAGCGGGGATCTCTGTACAGAGCAGCATTGAAGAATGTATGAAGACCTGATTTTGTGCTTATAGGAGGATCTGAACAACAAGCAAATTCTTTTGCCTGTAGCATCACCAGGTTTCAGCACAAAATGTATGGAAGTTTTTCTAACAACCATTCTCCTAGAGCTATTTCAGGCTATATTTAATGTTTTCTTACTCTTTTTTTCCTACTTCTTGTGTTTCTCTTGTTTCTCCCTTACATAAAGGTAGATAGATACTTCCCAAAATCACCTCTTTCCAGTGCATTTCAAATCATTGGAGTCTCACATGCACCTTTGGAGTGATTACACATGCTTGCACTGTGATTTGAAGTCTCTCTTGTTTAATTTATCTACAAGACATTTGTTTCAACAGCCTAATTGAATTTAACCCATGCAATTATTATTCTGTAGCAGCTTGGAAGAAAAGAGCATGGTGCCTGTGAGTATCACCTGGACTACCAGCTCAGATTTAACATTATGAAAATTCAGTCTCTTTTCCTTCTATTTCAAATGTTCTGCCTTCTCCCTCTGTCCAGACCAGCAACCTTGCTATCATAGCAGATTCTTTCTGTCCTATGTCCAGATTATGGATTTGTCTGACAAGTCTATGAATTGCCTCTTTCCTGTGCACTGACCACCTTGTCTGTATAATCCCTTACAAAATGTACTTTTGAAAGTGTATCAGTTCTGGACTCCAAAAGAAAGTAAGCATGGAAAGGAGGAAAATTATGCTGCCATGAGACTGCTTCTTCAGACAATGTGGAGTATCCAATGCTTCAACTGAGTTACAGATCTCTGTATTTCACAGTGCTCAAATTACATGATGGGGGAGTTCATGTCAGGCCAAAAATTGGAAACGAATCCCTGCAAAACCAAAGAGGTTGTACAGATCTGACTGGTCAAGCTCTCTCCTTTATGTCTATTCTGGCAGAATCAACCAGATGACCTGTGCATAAGCCTAGGTGTTTCACTGTCATACTGCTGGCTGATGAGTATATGCACAAAGTCTTAAAATGTTAGTTTTGTGCGGTATCCTGAGATAAGAAACCACCTTCTGTACCCTGGGCCTTTTGAGTGAACACCTGAAAGTCTTGAGAGCCAATCTCCAGACAACTTTCCCCCATTCCCTGTACTACCTCTCACAGTTCTGCCCTCCAGTTTTTTACTTGCACTCTCACTCACCTCTTTTCCTTTTTCTTCTCTCTTCCCCCTGCTTAGGTGTCAGCTGAGTGGTAAACAAGTGCCTTAACTAACTCCATCTGTGGTCTGGCCCTATCTCATCCCCAAGCCTCCGCTAAGTTTTAATTACTGTCACAATCTTTGGCTCTGTCATAAATAATCTGTAAAGCATCCAAGTCATCCCTCACTCTTTTCTTCTTACCCTGTGTCACACAACTCTCACTAGCATATGAGTGCTTCAATCCTCTGCCCCACTCGCTGTGTGTGAGCCTTCATTTCACTTTCCAGGAGGCAGAAAGGTGGTCTAAAGAGGGCTAGGTTTGGATACCCTTGCTTTTATTCCCTGGTGGGCTGGAAGGCTAGGACTTGATTGTGGGAATCATGAGGCAGAGGAATACACAGTACTCATATTGCAAGATGAGACAGTTTGGCCAGACAGTGGTGGTTTCCTCTCGTTTCAGGCCATGACTCAGACTAAGCCAGAATTGCAGAATATGTGATGGAAATTGCAAATTGGATGACTACAGGCCAGTTAAATCTGTAACTTGGTCAGTGAGAGTGCTCCACCTGCCTAAGGCAGATGATATATTCTTTGCAAGGACGTTCTGTGTTTTGTATGATAATGAGAATCAGCCAGAATCAGAAAAAATAAAATATATGCTTTTCTAAACAGCCCCTAAACCACAACTTCCTGGCCCTGTTGGGGTCCTGCGGGACAGTGGTAGTTACTACTTTTCAGACAGAAAAAGAACGTAATATTTTTGAGCAAATGAATGTTGAAACCCATATAAAATGTTGTTGATCACTCTGTTTTTTTCCTTATATTCCCAATCCAGCAGCCTGTAATTCTAGCAGAGGTAAATCCCATTGTCAGTGGAATTTTCACCTGAGGAAGGATCTCATAATAGTGGTTTTTGCAAGGCACATTTGTAGCAAACAAATGCCGACCATTCCTCTTCTGTACTGCAGGGTAATTGTGTTACAGTGAAAGGCTTTTAACTACGAATCTGACTGAATTGCTCAACCCCCCTAGGAGACATTCCTGAAACATGAATTTCAGTCTGGCATGCTGAACGCACTGTTCCTGCAGCTGCTGCTATTGCTGACCAGATCCTTTGTAGGAGGAGAGCACTTTAAGACAGTAGTGGCAAGGCAATCCTCAGAGAGTGTGGGAGAGAATGGTGCTGCTTCAGAGCCTGAATGGCATTGATTAAAAGCTTCAGCATAGATTTTAAAAGTGGTATAAGAAGTAGCAATTTTATACACAAAACACCCATCTATGTAATAAGAGTTACTAACTGTCATTCCACTGACCACAGCCTTCTAACTGTTTCACTGTTCTGTTAATCAGAGTAATAGAATAAAAAAGGATGAACTTTTTAATTTTTCAGGTTAATTTCAAACCCAACATCAATTAAATTCCGTCAGGTACTATACTACTTACAGCAATGATCAACTGTGCATCAAAGATTGCCTTTTCTCAACAGTGTCTGGTTCATATATTTATTTAATGAACATAAGCGTGAAAAGGTGCTTATTACAGAGTGCCTGTCACAATTTTGATTTATTCTTATGAAAGCATGGTGTTGGCACTAAGCTCCTGGAACCTTTTGCTTTTCATCTTGATGCCCTGCCCAAAAGAAATGAAGAGGCCCTGTTGCAGTTCTAATTTTCTTCTGGAAAATAATACAGAAACACACTTCAAATAATATTTTTCTCTAAATAGCTGAATACATAAGGAAAGGACACAAGACTTAGAGAGTCTTTCTATGGATACTGTCTCTTATCAGTGCTTTATCTGATGTCAATTACTAAATTTCCTTTGTGCTTTCCCAAACTGAGTTTACTCTTTAGAAAGTTCAAATTAGCATTTTAAATGCTATCAGTGCAGTTCAGGAAGCCCTGTGCTGCTCGGAACCCTTCTCTCCCTGCCTGGGCTGACCACTTTGTGAGCAAGGGAGAGTCTTTCCAAGAACTAGTCCTAGCACACAGCTCTTTAGGTAGTAAAATAGCAAACTGAGAACAGTGTTTTAATTCCTCATTGTATCATCTGTGTACCAGCATGTTTGTGTGATTAATCTCTTCTTCTGTTCAGGAAGAGGTAGGTGCAAACCTAAACAAAGCACTGGTGCAAACCTAAACAAAGCAATGGGAGACAGGATACTTACAATAAAGTGACTCATCTCCTTTTGGTCAGTGGACTGAGATGAAAAACAAAAGGCTTCCGAAGCCTCATGACACACACAACCACTATCCTCCTTCTCTGAGGGTATTTCAAAGAACAGCAATGCATGATAAAATCCCTAAAACTGTTCAACAGCATCTTTCACACGATCAACTATAAGTGTGCTCAGGGCTGAATATTGTTCTGATAAACAAAACATTCTAATGCACAGGATTTTAAGGTTGCGCTGGAAGATAAATGGATGGGCAGGGGCAGTTTCAGGACACTTACCCACTCTTGCAAGGTCACAAAGTCCTAGAGGATGTAACGGTTCATCCATGCTCACAGGAACATAGGTGCTCCAACAGCCTGAAAGAGAGAAAACGGGCAAAATGACAGTTTCAAACTGGAAGTCCACAACAAAAGTACTTGAAATATAGGATAATAAGGGATGAGGCTATGGAGCCAGGGGCATGGGACATACTCTGAATGAAGGAAACTCATGACACATGAGAGAAATATATTCTTTATGGTTAGACCAGGATCAAGCGAGTTCTCCACAGCTTTTGGGGGGCTGTTATAAATATAGTGGGCTTTGTTCTGGTGCTGTATCTCAGGGAGGACTCCCATCTATCATACTTGCAAGGAAGTATAAATGTATTTAAATATGCATGTAGTCTATTAAGGCATTTTTATTTTGTCATTTCCTCTGAGAATAAAATCATACTTTATTTGCTGTTTATTTTAAAAGATCTTTCAAGAACATAGCGTAAGTCCTATGAAAGCTGCTTTTGTCCATTCAGATTCAGACTCTTTCAGATTTGTATGGTAATAAACAGCTGCAGTTACTGGGGTACTGGATGTGATCTCAAGGTGTGCATTTTAACTGCATCCTCATTCAACTCGAGGGTGAGACCTGAGCAGTGTTTCTCCCCAGAGCTCTAACTTTCATGAACAGAAAGCCCTTAGCACCTGAGCCAAAAAGTAGCATTAAGTGATCCAAACAGGTCTCAAATCCAGATGATGGGGACTCAGATCATGTGAAATGTTGTTGTCTATACCTGCCAGGTATATACAAGCTGTAAATGTGTTTTCAGATCCCACATGGTAAGAGCTCCAGAATGAAAAAAAAAAAGTCTGTTCAGGGCTTAACACCTAGAAGACATCTGGCTTTAGAAGTCAGATTTTGAAAAGAAGTAGGAACTTCTGAAACTCTTCATTGATTGGTCTGATAGACATGAAAAGATGAAAAATGTTTTGCTACATCTGCCTTGCTCTCTTTCAAAACAGGCTCAAGATATCAGGTATCCAGGTTCTGGGCTGTATCAGGAAATCTGCCAGATCTCACACGTTTCTTCTGTTTCAAGCTTACTAGGAGTGATACCTACTTTTCTCAAGCCTGTTGAATGACACAGGTACAGGTTACAGGGACACAAAGAACATTCTGGCTGATGGGATTATTTCTAACTTAAATGTGGCTCTTGGTTGAGGTAGGGGGAAGAGACCTTTTATTGGCCTGAAAACAAGTCTCCAAAAAGCTGCTGGACTGCAACCAAGGAGGAGGACAACGGTCTGAGGAGAACACGAGGTTTATAATTCTTTTATTTCTCATTTGCACCGTTTACAATTCTGAAAGCTCCTTGTCTTGTTGGCAGGTCTCTTTCTGAGCTCAGCCAAGAAGCAGCCTATTTAGTTTGCTTTTGTGGAAGCTCTTTTTGCCTGTAATAACATTTAGGGAGATGTTAGCACATAAAGGTAGATCTGGACTCTTTAGAAACCGTCATGTTAGGTACCTGTCTTACAGAGGTACAATGACAAGCATAAAAAGAGCATAGAAAGGAGTTGTCCTCTCCCAAATATAAAAAAACCCCTGTAACTGGGAAATCTTATAGTGATATGATGTGTGTAGCCCATACAAATGTGATTAACACATAACAAGGGAAGAGCCTGTGTAAGGTTAATTGCTATGCCTGAGGAACATGCATTATCCAAAAGAGAACGAATAGCTAGATACCACTGGGGCTCTCAGTGAGCTAATCAAAGTACATGTAGGTCAGCACTAGTGCTGTGAGATTGCTCCCAGGACCCCAGATAGCTCAGGCGTCTCATTCTGTTGTCCAGTCTCTTAAAGAACTATTTAAAATAGTTACTACCATTGGTTAAAAAGGGAATTTTTTTTTAAATAAAAAATGTATTCCTTTTCAGTGAAACTCAAAATGGTACCTTTTTAATGTCTGTGTCAAAATATAAAAACATAAACCAAGTTCTTTAGATGGCCAAAATAGATATTTTTAATTTATCTTTTAAAAATTTAGTTATTTTTTGAAATCTGAAACTGTGATAAAAATTGGTATAAAAATTCAGACTCCATAACTTGTCCAAGAAGTAATTATAACAGCAAATGAAGGATTTACCTGAACATTTTTTGAATGCTCATTCTGTATCTTGACAATTTGGGAAAAGAGATACAGTATTCTTCATACATATTAAAGTGATGAAGGCACAGATATTGTCTTTGCTTTCAAAGTGCTCAGTATATTTTAATAAAATGGTGAAATATAGTCATATGTGCAGGCATATTTCTTTTTCAGTTGAAAATCTTATATGTTTCCATCTGAAAAAGATGAAAAATGTCTACCAGAGCCCCTCAACAATTAAGCAGTAGCTGTATATTGCACATTTTCATATGTGAATATATGCATTTTTCCACACTAGAGCTAATTTGATGTGACTTCAGTGAAAAGCAAAACAGGCTTCTTTTGTGGTTTTAATGACCTTTTGCTCTTTTTAGATTTAAGGTGCTATTACAGAAAACACCTAATAGGTACAACCCTGCAGAATTCCCATAATATTGGCATTATGAACTTTTCTAACTTGGACTTTGCACATCTTCCAAGGCAGCAACTCACAAAGTTGGTAACTTCATTTCTGCTTAAAATTCTGGACTCAGAAGTAAATTTCAGGTGCAGCCCCCATTTTTTTCCAGTGGAGTTGTGAACTTATGATATTCCTTATAAACCCACTAATAGCTTGAAAAGTAGGTTTCACTGTACATTGTTTACTTGTCTAGAGACAGAAGCTGAAATACTGGTGCAGACTGTAGAAATGTGTAATTTCATGTCGAATGACTCATGTGGCATTCTCATGGAACATGTATCATTGACCGTCTAGATCTCTTTATACTTGAGAGGTGTAGAAAAATTTTGACTTCTCAATAAATGGCTACACATCTCAGTTGTATAAACCAGTACATATACCATCCTGCCTTTGAGAAAAGTTGCTTCCTGTATAATGCTAAAAGTGCTCTATAAGAATTCCTAGCTCAGGACTGAGTTGAACAGTAGCTCTGCTATCTTCCCTCATCCACTGAGACCCAGAGAAAGGGGAGAAGGAACAGGATTAGTAGGGATGGAGAAACAGCAGGACAAACATTATGCATAACATACTGCCTTAAAGTCACAGTAGATGTCCACAGAAGTTCACATTGCCAGTGCTACTATATCATTGGGAAGAAGTCTTTTTGACCTGGTTCAAGTGATGGGTTACTGCGTTAGGCACAGATAGAAGTCTGTATTACTGGGATAGAGCACTGCCATTGCCTGTGAAGGTGTCCTTCTAAATCTCTAAGTAAAAAGCCACTTTCAGTTTTATAAAGAAAAAATGTAATTGAAAAGCATTTCTTTAATTTATTCCTTACCTTGTTCTCTATATAATCATGTGAAACTATTTTAAGTTTTTGAAAATGTTGTGCCTGCACTCAGCATTATCAAACTGTTCTACTAATTTTTGTGGTGAGGATGATTCAGTTTCATATTGGCTGTTTGAATTGTGATATATAACATGTTGCAGATTAGTGAAATAAAGCAGCCAAGTAAATCTAGACATGTTAGTTGGGGGGTGAGGGCAAAGCAAACATCGGGTAAATTGTGTTTCCGAGTCATGAATAACTGAAGTGGTGTTTCTGTGTTGCTTAGTTACAGTTTCTGTTTAGTTGGCAATGGAGTTCACTGAAAATATTTTAGCTTCTGCTCCTGACAGCTACAAACGTGCGTTCACATGTAATCTTATAAACTCAAATACTGTTAAATGCATGCCTAATATACCTCCTCAAATGTGAGCAATGAATAGCATTGCCAAGTTGCAGAGTCAACACTGAACAGCACAGTCATACTCAGCTTATTACAAAAAGTTTTCACTGGTTGGTCCATTTCTTCAGCTGTTAATAGTCTGCCCTGCCATATGCAGGACAAAGTTCAAGAGCAAACATGAACAATTTGCTAGTCTGGTTGGCAGAAGCCAGGCAGTACTAATGGCCTCAGGAGACTGATGCTGACTTTATGCCAATTTCAAACCTCTGCTCAGCCTCCCCAGTTTACCAAAAAAAGCTACTTTTCCTTCCAGCCACACGGATAAGGGCAACATGCAGAAGGCTGGTATATGCTTACCAAGTGTTACAAGGCTTGAACGGAGGGAAATACGAAACCTTGTGACCCTGACTCAGAATAGCCAAACTCTATCTGCTCTGGAGCTTCAAACGGTAAGAACGCCTCTGTTTCTTACTGTGGACATGTTTGGAGGTAGGGTATGGAATGGTGATGATTTCAGTCTTCTTCATTTTAAGCTACAAAATTTTCATGAAAATAATAGAAAAAATACCTATTCTTAACTCTTCTGGGAAGAATTAATCTTAAGACATCAAGACAACCCTCAGATTTGAAGCTTAAGTGATGTGTTGGATTTAAATGCAGTTAGGAGTCTTAAAGTAACCAGTAGACAAAAGACGTGGTTGTATTGTCAGCTGAAGTAACTTCAGAGTTCAGATAGCTGCAGGAACACAAAATGTAAATGGAGCAAATGGATCCATTTACAACATACAGGCAAAAATGTTTTATTATCATGAGGGGTTGAATGACATACCACACATGCATGTTGTCAGGACTAAAATATCTTTGGAATTTTAAAAGTTCTCGGGGAGCATTTCACAACTCAAGGAGTTGCATTCAACACAGTGAAATTCCATGAGATCCTATTTTGAAAAATAAAGAGGGACTAATCATAGTGTTTAAAATTAGTGGTAGCTTATCTTGAAAGGATCATATGATCACATTTTTATCTGCAAACAGAAAGTGAGAACTACTTAAATATATACAGTTGGTGAACTTGTGGCTGAGACAAACAATTATAACAACATTCTCTAACTTTCTTGGAGTATGAATCATCTTTCACATAGTTTTACATGGTAAAATTGTGATCTTATAAGTCATGATAAATGCAGTATTTTTCCCCCTTTTTTTTTTACACATGACTTTATCCAGCAGGGAAAGCTCAGAAACTGCAACTACAGAATCTCATAAAACTAGAGAAGAAGAATGAACCGGTACTATAGATTACAGCATATTAATCAGTGGCTGACAGAGTCTTTCACAGCAAAATTTGGTATGATCCTTCAGCTGGTATTTGGTGTAGAGAATCATTACGACAGATACATTAAAAACATCAATGAAAAATACCACCTATTCCTCCTTACACAAACTGAGTCATCCCAAGTCAGTGTCAGCACTCCTGAAGCTATGTGTTTATACCCACACTAGAGGATGCCTGAAATCTCACTGACATTTTTTCCCTGAAATATCACTATAATGCTTCTTTCACTATCCTGAATACTTAGGTAGTTTTAAAAAGAAAAATACTAAAGGATCAGTATGCAGTATAGGAAATACTAGTAACAATTCACCATGATTGTGCAGTTTAAGTTCAGTTCAATTGTTTTGTCATTTCTTAGTCTGATAGTTGTGAGTTTTGTGCATCTTGTTGGCTTCTTTGAAACTACCAACCAGGGAAACCCTAATCATTGCATACCATCTTTACAGGATGGGTGCTTTTGGCTGTTGTTAGAGATCACTGTTTTTTCGGTGAGAAATTATTTATTTATGAAATTAAATAACCTCAATTTCTACAATGCTTACAATCACTGACAAAAAGTAGGTTTACTGTCTGTAGTACCTTTCAGGTTTTGCCCTAATAAACTGGATAATAGTGTCAGAGACTTCTTGTTGTTACTTTTTAAACCATCACCTTTATAGTGATACGACAATAAAAACTTGAAATTACAAAAAGAATAGGAATAATATCCCTGATCACATAAAGACTTCAGCATATTCATACTTGACTCTCCCCGTTCCACTGAAATCCAGGGAATTCTCAAATGCTCTAATGCTATAAATGTGTAAAATTTTCAGAAACGAACATAAAATGTTAATTAGTTTCTGCCTGCTTTTTAAAATGATTTGTAGATCCTCTTTGACAACAGCGAGAATGATAAGTAAAGTAACAGTGTTTGGCTTAGAATAATCTAGGAATATACTTCCATTGCCCCATATATTTAAACCAGACAATTATTTCCTAGATCTATTATTTTTCCAGATTCTTTTTCCTTGTTTCCATGTTATTTGCAAAAGTGCAGTCTCATACTGAAAGGCTTTCTAATCCTGCTTTTGGAGGCAGGAGAGAAGGTTGGCTTTTTTTCTGATGATTCTGAAGTCAGAACGTTTCTGGTGACAGCCAAAGTGTCCCTTACCTCCAGCAAGCTATTGTCCAGTGGCTTGTGAGCTGATAGTTGTATCTGTCTTCAGCAAAGTCTGATTTAGTTTTATCTAACTTCTCCAGTCTGAGAAGATTTGCTATTTTTATCAGAAATTGAACAAGTCCAGTTTCATAAATGATGAAAGTTATTTTCAGATACTTTGTTTTGAAGAGGATTTCTGGAATTCTCAACATAAGCTTTTCAACACATTTCTCAGTCAGATGGTCTTTTCATTTCTGGTTTGATACACAGCTGTGCAGTTCACTTAAAAGTATTTATTCCTCTGTCTACTGTCTGGAAAGCTAAATTTAATTATATTCATAGAGTGAAGAATAAAAGCATGGATCATGCACACTAGTGAATGCAATTCACTTTGCAAATTGTTTTTATGGTAATGTTGGAGAAGGTAGCAGGTATTCACTTTGCAGTGGTAGGAACAGGGAGAACAGTTCTGTTTCTTGCAGTGGAATATTAAACAGCAAAAACATTGAGAATAATAATAATGATGTTTCTACAAAGCACCACTAGGGTCACTTGGCTGATAAGGTCACTTGGCTAACACTTCCGAACTAATTCACATTCAGTTCCTTTTTTATTTAATTTATGAGAAATCTAAAAAGCTGTTGTTAAGATTGCATACAAATCCTACTTTGTGCACCATGAGGAGACAAGTGGTTTTGGTTAAAACTAAAATTAGAAAAATAAAAATGCCAAAACCAAAAGGCAATAGTTGAAATTTCTAAACCAAGGCACAGTAAAAATTTAAAGAAAGCAGAACGAAAGTATTATCAGAAGAGATACAAATCTCATAAGCTTCTTGCACTACAAATGAAGACATAGTGAAGCAAAAAACAATTACTTTCAAATCCCTCTTGTATAGTGTCTTACAATTGAGGTGTCTGCTATGGCATAAAATATTCTCCTGTCATTAAAATGAGCATAATTTTCATAAACTGTGCTTTTGAAATAATTGAAAATGTAGAGTACATTAGAGCATAATATTAGTTAATCTGATTTCATGTTGTAGCAGTTCCAAGTGCAAAAGCATCATGCAACAGTACGATTTATATCAAGCACATTAATCCTCTTGGAGTGCTTGTTAATAGTACGAAAATGCTGGCAATTTTTGTACCTACAAAGTGAATGTGTTTGTATTTCTTGTACCCAGCAGCCTTAGGGTGATGGATTACCGATCCCATTCCACTTTCTCCAAAACCCCATGCAAGACAGTGATGAGCAATGTTGTCTCTCTGTCCTATGTTTAGGGTCTACAGGATCTACAGGGCCACTTCTGCATCATTTCCATGTGCATAACATTTATATGCCACTCCTACTCCAATCTCACTCAGGTTAATTCTGTGTAAAAATTAACAAAATTTAATTGTTAATTAAAAATTTAATTAAAAAAAATTAATTGTTAATTCTGCAAAAATTCTGTGTCCCTGAGAGCTTTTTCTTGGGCTCTTGGCACCATATGGAAGCAGTGCTGCTAGCCTGGTGTGGATCCCCTGTCAGACTGCTGCTGCACACTTGCTTCCCAGAAGAATCTGTATAAAACAAAAGCTTTCAAGGTTTTCTTCTTCCTGTGCCCCATCCAGCTGTTAGTTTTAAATAATATCTTATGGATAAACTTATATGGTCAAAATAAGAGATTGGGTACCTGTGTCAGCTGGGAACGTATAACAGGTTTGTGAACATAAGTAGCTCTGGGAAGGAAGGCTGACTGCCTACTGGAGTGCTTTTTAATACTGAGGCTATTGCACTACTAAAGTACATAGTCAACAGAGGTGGATGCTTCTCACTAAATGTCTCCGCTAAATATAACTGTATTAAGTCTTCTAGACTCACCAGTGAGCAAATATAAGAGCCTTACCTTATAAGTAATTAAGGTTACTACTCTAAAGCCACCACTCCACTGCTGCCTAAATCTGGAACTCACACGTGCTTGAAGCATTAATACTAAAACACAAGCACCTCCCCAAAACAAGGCTGTATCATAACATCAGTGTAGGTGCACTTCATTACTGGTGATAATATTGTGACATTAAATATTTTCTTTGTAAAGAACAATACCAATAAGCTAATGCCTGAAAATATTTTGGTAGGAAGTGAGTGTAGCACTGCAGCAATTTTATATTAGTTTGATCTTGCACCATGTTGTCCCTCCTTTCCTTCCTGCCCAATACTATTTTAGCAATATTCAAGGTTTTTAAAAGATCAGGTCAGAAATCAAGAGCCAGGACTTGATTTCCATACTACTCACAAATGGCAGCTGTAGGGCAAACACAAAATGTCAAGTGATCACAATCAGTGCCTTTTTTCCTACTGAAAAGACTCTTTCCGTATTCACATACGGTAAACTCAAAGGAAAAGCACATAAAAATGCATTTTCTCTTCATAGTATTGCTTTGGCATGGATAAGAACTATTTGAAGTACAGCAGATGTGCTTCTGCTGTACAGTGGAAATGAAGTCTTTTATAACATCTGTTTAAATATTTTTACTTCAATACATACATTGCTGTAATTGGACAGTAGCGTGTTATCCTCATGGTCTTTCCCAGAGGGAAAGAAGCCCTATGTTAGTTTCAAATATTTAAATGTTTTACAAGATTATAATAAGATGACATAGTATTTCTTGGCTTATTGAGGGCAAAACCAAAAACGCCTTAAAAAATGAAAGTTGTATGATTTGCATATTTCCCTGGTTTGTCTGCTAGCAAATATTAACTGAAGCATTTTTGGTGGATTTGTGTAATATGTTCTCAATAGAAGGATACTGTAACCTCATCTCTTCCAGAGAAGAGAAAGCCTAGAATAAATCAGTCCCTCTGCCAAAGTGAAATGAGATGGGTTAGTCAGAGGCAATGTGTGCTTATACAGTGTACATCCCTCAAAACTCAAAAACCTTAGCTGAAAACCTAAAATCTTCTAAGCCTGAAAAAGATCAACAATAGCAGTGAATCAGCATTTTGCTTTTTTAAGTTTTCCTCGCATCATGCTGCAACAGAAAGAAATGTATAGTATCTGTATCCCTAATCCACACTGATTTCACCCTAGAAAATGTATTATGTTGTGTAAAAGGCATAAATGTAACAAAACTCCCCAAACCTTTTAATTATATTGTTTAGAAACTGTTTTGGCAAAGGTGGGCTAACAAACTACCGCTAAATTACTAAGGAGAGGGCCTAAATTACTAAGGAGAGCAAATGTAGGTAATTCTATGAACTTTTCTTTTGAGAGCTCTGCTAAGCAGGTAAAGGAGAAGGATGAGCGTGTGTGCTTCTAAAAAATGTCTAGGGGTGACTTAACGTTTTTTGATCAGCACATGGCTCATAAATTGACCAATTTTAGCCCTCATGCTGGGGCTGTGCCACATAACCATCCCTGGGGACCATGATAACATGAAGGCTGTTGGATATTCTGAATATGCAGTGAGGGCTGGAAGCATGCCAAGAAGGTCGTCTGAGGGCAATATTGCTGGGCTGTACTGAGATCTAGCCCATACCCATCCTGCTGTGAAGTAAAAGGATCACAGGGAATCCTGGATTGAACTGTACCCAGAGATCCTCTTCCATCCCAGCCCTCTGAGGTACCCAGTAGGTTCATTTTTATGGCTCTTAACTGGAGGAAATATTCACATGCAGTAAGGAAAGCTGGCCACTATTGGTGGTCACAAATGCGTATCTGAACAATATTAAAATTGCAAAGTCAAGCACTCAAAATCTAGGAAATGACTGGATTGAAATCATCCCTGGCCAACTTGTATATGTTTATTGAAGTTATTTATGATCAGATTCGCTCTTTTTTTTTCATGAGAATGCTTCTCCAATGCAGTGAACAAACGGACTATGCTTCCCCAATGAACTTTGTTTTCTCTGTGTTGCTTATGTCTTGTGTTTAATTTAATACAGTCTGTTCAGGCCCTACTGTGACCACAAGGTTAATGGTATCTTTATGAGCTTTTCTCTGCGCTCATCACTGTAGAATCGAGGTGCTTTTCAAATATTATTAACTTTCACAACAGTGCTGTGAAATACAGAAGTATCACTGTTACTGCCTCTTTTCAGATGGCTCAGTAGGATGGACTCAGAGACTTGAGCTCCAGCCTCTAAGAGAGACATCCTGCATGTGTGTGCTCTCACTGGAAAAAAAACCCAACAACCTGGATAGATTTTCAGAAAGGACATCCTTTCAGATCTCAGGTCCCTGTTTGAGACCAGGAACACAATAAAGGCACTTAAAGAAAAGGTCACCAGAATGTTCACAATAGCAGAACAATGTATATGTCCTAAGCTGTTTGGGTGACTGAACGGCATTGGCTGAGGCTTTCTGACAGAAGATAGACCCCAAACATGGAAAAATTCAGTTTAAGATCTTAAAATTTGACAAACCCATACATGTCTGGAAAGATGGTCCAAGTGTGAGACATGTAAAGGAACCTTAATTTTATCACCAGCATAACCAACGGTAGCTCTGGGAGTACTGGCCATGGGAAGTCTGGCAGGTGAGGTCCCAGAATGCACCCTCTTTCCACCTCCCATGGCTGGAATACTCCAGCAATCGTACAATGAAGTTTAAGCTTTCTAGGAACAGTCTTCTAAAACAAACTCACGGAATTTTGCCTTTCCACGAGGAGCTGACTGTGCAGGCCTTGACTTGTGAACTACAATGCATTTCAAGATCCAGGCTTGGAATAATGAAAGATCTATTTCCCATATCTGTTTTATCTCATTTTATTTGAACATGAGCCAGCAAAGCGCCCTTGTAGCAGAGAAAGCCAACAGCATTCTGGGCTGCATTAGGGAGAGTATGGCCAGCACATTGAGAGACGTGATTATTCTCCTCTACCCAGCACTGATGAGGCCACATCTGGAGTGCCGTGTCCAGTTCTGGGCTCCCCAGGACAAAACACAGACTTACAGGGGAGAGCCCAGGAAACGGCAATGAAGATGATTAAGGGACTAGAGCATCTGATATACAGGGAGAGGCTGAGAGAGCTGGGACTGGTTAGCCTGGGGAAGAGAAGACTCAGGGGGGATCTTATCAATATTTATAAATACTTGATGGGGGGTGGAATAAGGAAGACGAAGCCAGACTCCTCTCAGGGATGTCCAGAGACAGAACAAGAGACAACAGGCACAGACTGAAGTGTAGCAAATTTCACTTGAACGTTAAAAAAAAAAAAATTACTGTAAGAGTGATTGAATAATGGAACAGGTTGGATTGAATAGAAATAGAACAAGAACACAGACATAAAAATGCCAAAAAATGTTAATATGGAATCAATCCCTGCCTTGTCAGGAGCAAGTTGTGGCTATGGGAGGATAATACAAGCTGCCAGCAATTGTGCAATGTTTTGTCACTTCTCTTTCCCTTTTCAGGAACATTTCCAAATACCAGATAGTTGATGAGCCATTAGGTCAATGAGGAGGTGCTTCCTTACTGCATTTCTTGGCTGCTTCGAGAAGCCCAACTTCTTCTGCTCAGTGTCTAAGAGGTCTTTGTCTCCTGTTACTTCCACAGTGGTAACTTCATTTTTTCTTTATCTGCACGTAATTTTCTAAATAAGATTCTTCTCCATGGTCCTTGAGAAATTCAGATCCTGTACAAATTTGGAGTCAATGAACTTCTGACCCAGCAATCTCTTTTCTTTCCAGTCTGATGCTCACCTCTTACCCTCTTTTTGTGCCGACCTCTCATTTGCTTTTTTTCTTAGCTTTTGTTTATCTACCCTTCCCATCTTTCCACTATGAAAGAAGCATTATAAAAATGGGCACTTCAAGATGATTTAAAAGCTGCTGTCAGGCATGAACGTTGCTAATTTCAGGGGACAAGGGAGAATCTGAAATGCGGAGTCTTTCTTCCATCAGGAAAATCAGAGAACACTGAAGACAACAGAGCATCTCTGTAAAGATTTGCTGTACGTTGTACAGTCTCCGCTTAAAGCTTTCAGATTTGTATAACTTTTCTCTAGAACCAATATGACTTATATGTGAAAAAAACCATGCTGCAATGTATTTATTGTTTTTATGCTACTGTCGTGTCATTAACATATTTTCAATCCATCCAGGTCTCCTCCTGTTGTTTTTACGCACATGAGGTAGCACCTCATGATTGGTATTTGACTACAGGGCTGCTATAGCTGGGTTTCCTGTTACACAACTCAATAATCTGGTTTTTAACTAACAAATGCCACCTGTCTGTACCAGCCAGGATGCAGCCCACAGCCACGGCAATTTCTTTCCCCACTTACCAATTGGTTCACCTTTTTTTCTCAGCCAAAATACATTACTAGGGCTGCCTATGCTGTATTCAGCTCACTTTTTAGCCATTTGGTCTGAATTATTTGCATGTATAAGCCTGCAAGCAAATTTATTGTAAGGTGTATTTTCAAAGCTGTGAAAAGAAGACTATAAACATTATATATAATCTGAGGTGTACTGTGTCATTTTTACCATGTAAATAAATGATTGAATTTGTCTTTCTTTTTTCATTTGCCTAATTTCTTTTTTTTTTTTTAACAGGTGTGTGTTGGTGCCCCCAGCAGGCTCTCAGAAAAACTAAATCTGTAATCCTGTGAACCAAACCTTGCAGAAAGAATTAACTTGTTTACTGTATTGTGATGAATAGAATAGCTGGATTGAACGTATATGAAGCTCCACAATGAATTACTATATAAATGTGTTGTCATGTGCAAATGTGCGTCACGTATGATCTTTACCTGTAACAGACCATACTGCACTGTACAAGTAAATATAACGCTCTGAATGCTTTCATTAGAGTACTCCTATGATGCTAATTACATTCCTGTCCTTAGAGTAGTGAAGAACATCTATGTAAACAGGACAGTCTCAGACTTACTGAATGTCCCTGACTTTCACTGAATGTATTTATGAAATTATTACTTGCACTGAAATCATTTGCAGGTTTTATCTGAGTTCACTTTACAGAATTGGACTTACAGTTGTCTATCTTCTTGACTGAAAGAATTTGCAGAAAACTAGAATTTGCAGAAAATAATTAAAAGACTTGTTTCTTTATTCACTGCAGATCACAAGTCATTATTTCATGTAAGGTCTAATTAAATTACATGTCCCAGTTATATAGGACTCATTGACAAAGCTTTTTGGAAGTGTTTATTTTATTATATGGTAATATTGTACAGATCTCAATTTTACAAACAAGGAATCAGTGGGACAGCTAAGGTTGCTCACTTCTATTTAAAAACAACAGGCATTGGGAGCTAGAGCAGGAAGGCTACGGAAATCACCTGTGAACCACAGGAGAGGAATTTTATTTGCCAGGAATCTAAGTACCATGTCCCTTTTTGCCTTGAAGACCTCTTAATTCTAAGGAGAGGTGTGGTACACCTATAAATAAAAGTCTCTGCTACTAAGAGGTTGTTTCATGAATTATCATGAAGGAGCTCAGGGGGACTGCAGTCAACTGATTTTATGCCACACATCTCATGAATAATACAAAAATAGAGATAAATAGAAAAATCTCAACATTGCGTCAGAGCTTTGTTTTTTAAGTACCTATGCATCAATACAAAAACATAATTGTGAAAAGAATTATAAATACATATATCTGATTTCTCGAACTGCTTGCTAGGAGAAATGGGGAACAGACTTTAGGAAAAATAAATTTCCTATAGTGATCAAGTAAGGTTGAAAATGAAATCTATTTGAATTTAGTATGGAAAGATCAATCATTATGAAAATAAGGGACCTAAGGAGGATCACCTTCTACCTATTACAAATTTTCTTGCTGAACTATCATCTATGAGGACATAGCGACCACAAGGATGTTTAATGGGGTACTCCTAGGAATTCCCAGGCTTTCCCTCAGACTCCACCCAGTAAAATGATGAAAACTAGTTATTTCATAATAACAAATTACGATAGCCTAATGGCTTCAATAGCAGCTGTAGCAAATTTAGGGGCAGGCCATGAACTAGTGCTCTTCCTGCCCAGAAGTATATCCATCTGTATCTAGCAGAGAGAGCTGACACTAAGTTGTGAAGACAAAACTCAGCCCGAACAGTTAAAAATGTGTTCATCTGGCTCTGTAGCTAAGCAAAACCACCTTTCCTTTCAGCCTTGGATGAAAATTTATGATTGTTGAAATACAGCAAAGCTGGCAAGGAAGGATAAAGGAATAAGGGATTACACATATAGACAATAAGAACTTAATTTGCTTTTGTACCTTGGGTGAAAGAATGAGTGAATAATTACAATCCAATGATTAATTCCATTAGCCATCATAAGTTAAGTGTGTTCCAGAGAAAGTGAGACATTTGAGCTGACAGTGCAGTGTGGATAAGGTACAGTGGAGTTTCTAAGTGCATGCTGTTGTGTTGTAAATGAACACTTGTAGGGTCAGGTCAGGCCCAGAGGCAGCACAGCTGCTGTCAGACAGTGGGGAGCTGAAATAACATACTTGTCAGACCCTTCTGGGTATGTGAAGAGCCGGTCTAGCACTCCATGAACCCTATTCCTATGACTGGGCATAAAGCCAGACCCTCTTGACCACGTCTGTGATTCAGCCCCAGCTGATCAGTTTGATTCGGGTCCGTTAAGAAGCGCTGATGTCTCTGGCCTGTACTAACAGAGTAAGGAGCATGATGGCAAGCTGCGTGGGTCTACTGTGGCACTAAGTTCTACTGCCTCCTGAATGTTGTACTGAAAAGGGACATAGCACAGTCTGAGTCCCAGCCTGCCTTGTATCTTTGGCAACTGCAAAGTGTTTTCCTGATATTTATCATCTTGAAATTCCTTATGTTGTCCTGACTTGTGCATACAAAGTTCTGTTTAAACCCAGTATGTTGATGTGCCTGTAGACCTAAACACTAATAAATTAAAAGAATGTTTATGTAAAGTATTGCATCTTCAAAGAACTATACTTCATCAGCCAATTAATCTTTACAATACTCTTGTGACTAAGTTAGAACTTGTTGTTTGTTTATTTATTTCAATAGACTTTCTTCTTCCTGTGAAATAAGATTCTGAGATTCTGCCTTCTGTTCCCAGCCCAGCTATCTAGGTCTTGACATAAATGGGGAAGTGGATTAAACAGAATAGCCCCATTCATACCTTCGCCTGCTCACCTAGTTTTGTAAGACTGGAAGAATTTGACAAAGATCCTATGGAGAGAACCCCTATTCAAAAGAAAGTAGTTAAAGTAAAAATATGAAACCTATGCATACCCATAATGTTGTCAACGTTAATAATTTGAAGCATATTTCTTACTGTGTGGTTTCTCTGAGTCTTTCTGAAATTAATCTCAGCATATGGGCTCAGATTTCAGGTGTGCAAATCAAATGACCATCTGTTCAAAATATGACTCCACAGAAAGGCTTTGATATTGGTCATCAAACAGAAAAATGTTTATAGTACTTCTGTGCAACATGCTGCTAAACCTGTGCCAAGTAATAATACAAAAGGTAGTTGTTGCATTGTGTTTTCTTAATGAGAAATGGTATCACAGACTCATTGTAATTCATGCTATAATTTGAGAGTATTTTATTTCAAGGAGTATATACTAATACAATCCTCCTTGTGTTGGCCCTTACTATGATATGGACAATGCTTTTATTTTACATTTGTTAGGAAGGACAATGTCAAATAAAGATGGGTAAAATGATGCAGAATACAGCACTATATGTAGTCAATAAGCAATCCTTTACTGTTCAGAAGATCTGCATAACCAGTAAGGCATATATAAAATTGGACACATCCTGTAAGTCCAGTTACCTCTTTTGCTTTCAGGAATTTAGGAAACAGTTCAGGTCCTGCTGAACACAACAGCAAACTGCCAACTAATTTTAAAGAGCCCAGAATCTGAACTTTATCGTTTCACATAAACATCAGCTCAACTGTGTTTTCTCCACCTTGCACCTGTGCTCATCCTATGCCTTCTATATAGGCCACTGTGTGTTTTCTTTGCAGTATATCTGTTTCTTACCAGTCTATCTGTATTGCACTTGTATCTGTTTTGCTGTTGGCAACGCTGAGACCTTTTCCAGAATATCATGGTAGAGCTATCATGAGAAGCGTGGTGGAAGGGTTTCCTGAATGATGGGGGGAAAGGCTTGTGGTGCTGTGGAATTTCTGAAAAAGGTGCTTTGAAGGGAACTGGGGAGTTGTCCTGAATCAGTGAGGAGGACAGGAGAAAGAAAGAGAGAGAACAGGGAATGATGCAGGAAGTTAATTTGGGAAGGAAGTCCTTACTTGTTCTAAGAAAGCCTTTGCTATGTCATTATATGCTGGATTTAAGGATTAGCATTGGAGAGGAGAATCAATATGTTGCTTGTAGGCTTTACAGGACAGTTTTATTAATATATGCATCGGGTTTAAGTTTGTACATCATCACATCTTTTGCAGCCCTCACAGCATACAAATCCCAAAAGAACTCATATAGGTTTCTCTGTCTTTATTCCACTATATGCTGATTACTCCTCTGAAGTCAGTAGGTGTTGTGTATGTACAAATGATAATACATTTTGGTTCCTACAACCCTAACCACACTGAATGTGGCACTGCTGGATTCTAAACATGCATCATAGTTCTGTCAGTCTTGATTTTACTTCCAGGACTTCTAAGTGATACATTAATTTAACCTACTGTTTGAGGTAGAATTTATGTGCTCATTCTGGACTTATGCTAATTAATTTGGCTTCCATATAGCAACACAAAAAATGCTTAAAATCAGCTTAAGTGACAAACTTGAGATTCCTCTAGAGAAAGGAAATTTTAAATGTTTTAAAGCTGCTGGAGCTGGCCTTATCTTACCCTGTATCCCAATTGTATTTTAGGGACAAAGGATTGTAGCCAATGCTTTGTGCTATCAATTAGATTCAGTACAGTCAGTCTGATTTAGAAGAGTCCTGAGGCTGAGCAATACTTCAACAGACATAGGAATCAGGGGAGTACATTGGTGGCTGAAAGCCAGCTGTTTCCCCTATGTACTCTCTTGAACACAGATGGCCAGAATTGTGGACTGAGCTGCTGGGGTTTTCTGTGAGTTTGCTCTGAAATTAAATTGCTTTAGTCTGCTAGCCACTGTGATGCCAATGGGCAGGTTATAGATTCTGTGTCCACTAATTCCTCACTATATCATAACTGCAATTTCATGAGTATAGAGTATTATACATAGCATTCAAAACTGCTGTAGAAAATAGGGCAACCCCTACTGTTCTTTGTTTTAACAGTATTATTGCAGTTGCTTGAAACTTCTTTAAGTTCTTGATACAATTAGTGGTGTAAAGAGGTTTCCACAGTAGCCCTCTTTTGTACCCTATTACTGTGCAACGTGCACCTTAATAAATACATTCAGTAACTTTTTTCACGCTCTAACAACTATCATTTAGTCTTTTGGTTCAAGTTTTTCATAGCAGGTTCCTGTTTGAGGGGAATTTATTTTTTTCTGGAAGATTTAGCAAGAGCTCTTCGGCCATATTTGAGTGAAAAAGTGAAGGAACGAGTATTTGTCTTGGCAAGAAAAAGAAGTAAATAAATAGTCAAGGTATGAAATTCAACATGATTTGCCTTATGTCCCATAATGCAAACAACAGTTTGGACCCTACACTCTCTGACTCAGTCTTATAGGCACAGGATAACTTGAAGGCTGGCTGATTTCTGGTTTTCTGTGGCTTAAGATCTTCTGCATGGCCCTGTCACTCCTTTGTAAACTGTTTTAAGTTAAAAGGCCGGTTCATCTTTCACATACTCAGCTGGCAAATCTCCATTTCCCAGCAGCAATCTCCTTTGAAAGCAGTTGCCATTCCAAATTTTTGGCTGCATAATCAAGTCTCACAAATCAGATTCTAAAAAGTCCCACTAGCCTTCTGTTCAACAGGGAGAAATTAAATCTGAAACATTATTGTGGAGTTCCACAAATGCTGAAAAAGAAGGATCTGTTTCTGAGAAAGATGTTTTTGCACCACCAGTCATTTTAATGATGCATAATCCTTCATGTTTTCTCAGGTGAAACTTCACAAAAGGTGTAATAGAAGGCATGTGTAGATATAGGTGAGACTGAGCATAAGTGCATTTTTGGTCATTAAGAATCCTGGGTCTCAAATACCTTTTGGGTCATCTGTTTTTCATACAAGTGTGTAGCTTAGAAAAGTAATGAAGAATGGGCACTATGAGGCACCAAGAAGAGATACGGTCCTTATACTAATGAAGTGTGCTACAGCATCTTCCTTCTAACATACTCTCTTACTCACAGGTGGATGGGCACTTGACCCCATTAACATAAGGCCAGTACTCTCAAATGATATGTTTCCTAGGCTTGTTATGGTCTGAATTCTTAAGAGTCACAGGATAATCTACACTCTATTTGACTTGTCATGTGAGATATATACTGCTTATTTGGTACCTTTTATCTCAGGAGAACATGCAGTGACCTGGGGTCCAGGATTTCTGATTTCAGTAGTCAGGAGCTCCTGACATTTCTGTGCAGTTTGGAGACCCTTTGGTTGACACAGGCTGATATCTGAACCTTATTCCCTGCTGCCTAAGTTTCTCTGAGAAGTTTCACTCATGTCTTAATCAGAAAGCTACGCAATTACTCATAATCCAACTGCCATAGGTATATTTTGGCTGTCTTGCCCCAATTGCTCTCTAACTGAGACATTTCTGAACGAAGTATGGATATACCCAGGGTTCCTAGCCCACTCTGGGCCTGTCTAGCTTGCACAATCCACAAAGTGTTAAACTCCCATTTAATGGTTACTCCACAAAAAGGTACATCTCTGAGCGGTGTCTGCCCACAGCCAGCCACTTGAGCAACATCCCCTTCATGCCTACAGGCACTGCATTCCTTGGAATAAAAAGCATTGGTAACTGCAGAGGGCTGTCCCAGGGCAGGTAGGTTGCTTGGTCAAGGGTAGGTTCATGAGCACCAACGAAGGTTTTCACAAGTTGCATCCCAGGAGAGCATTCCAACAGTCTTGTCTTTTCAAGCTCAGGCTATTTTCTCCTAGCCATCTACTTACCAAGGAAATATCCCTGCTTGCTACCTTTTATGGAGGCCTAGCCTGGCTTCTAGCAGGTGGGTGATTAAACATTATACAGATGGGAGAGGACTTGACAGAGGTGGCTTGAGTGAATACTAAAGAGTTGCGGTACCATGGTTTTACTGACTGAGCTATGCTGTTGCTATGTACAAAACTGCTGGTACTGGTATGTGTAATGCTGTTTGTTTGTGTCAGTGAAACAGCCTGTGAGAAAAGATAAAGGCCTTCAACTAGGAGTCATTTCTGGGCTCCTTCTCAGGCCTGATGCCAGTTAAGAGGAAAGAGCATCTACTGCATCTTAAACTGGGTTGAGGGGAGAAAGGGCAGTAAGGGCTGCCCTGTGTGATTGCTCTGGAAGGAAAACTGTAATTATGTGGAATAATGAGTGTTTTATAATGGAAGTACAAAATTAGTGAGCTTTATTGATTCATCTGTAATGTACATACTATATTATAAATAATTAATTTGAGAATTTAGAATTTGTTACATTTGAAGATCTTGTTCTGTTGGTTCCCAAACAGTCACATACTGAGGAATGAATAGCATTGATTTTCCACAAGTAGATTGATTGCTTAGGTGCAAGAATTGATCATTTTTTTCCCCATAGACTGTAGCAAAGGAAGAGCTGCAGCTTTGATCTCACTGACTGGCAGCCTTTTCTATCCCTCTGGCGTGCACTTTAATTTTTTTAAGGCAAAATGAAAGAATTGGCTTTTGTGGCATTCTCCTCTGCTATGCCAATTTCTTATCTGGATTTTTAGATATATTTCCTTAGATTTTTCATCATACTGTTCAGTATCCTGATGTTAACATTTATTTCTGTTAAAGTGCTGAGGAAGCTGTGGCAGCAATGAGGCTGTTAGAAGGTATCTGTAAAATGTGAAGTAGCGCATGTATGTAAGAAAATTACACTTGGTACAGCGAAAGAGATTAGAACAGAGGGCAGAGAAGATAGCCCATGGAGAACCGTAAAAGGCACTGGAGCTTATCAGCATCTGAATTAATAATTTGTGTCCACATTGTAAAGCAGAGAGGAGTTATAAGCCTGAAGGAAGGCACTGTTTTTTTACTTTGCTATCATCGACATGTAACCCCAAACATCCTGCTGAGATTTGTGTAGCTTCCTACCCTTCTCCCACGCTACTCAAGGCAGGTTGACTGTAAGCTGAAGCTTATGGTTATACACAGATTACTTGGGAAGATATGATCTAGATCCTGAAATATTTTGTAGGAAATGTTTCACATAGAACTTTGCAAAACAGGGATACCTGCTGCTCTGCATTCCTTCCTCTGCTCATCACTTTTTTAATTATGTATGCATTAGCATCCTTAAAAAACCTGCATCTTGCAGGCCATGCTATCACAACAGAAGGGTGTGGTTTTCATTGTATACTAGACTCACCTTTCTCATGCTGTGCGTTGGGTTCCTTCCAATTGTTAAATCCTATTCACAGGCTGTACTGTCCAGCTCATTTTTCACCTACAATAAACCAGAGCCTTTAAGACACAGTTTCATGGGCGATGACAGAATGGACAGCAGGCTGCAGGAAGGCTTCAGAAAAATTCCTGAAACGTGGACGGCACCTTCCTTCCACTCAGCTACATGGGTTTACTACTGGGGGGACAGACACACAGGGCTCTGGAGAGCTGCTAAAATACTCCTGAGCTGCTTATTATAATTAAAAAGCTTGCATTTCCCCCCCACCCCAAAGCCAGTCAAGGACATCTCTGGTGAAGCAAGGGCAGGGCTCATTAAGCCGGGCTCAAGTGTGCGTACTGAGGAGCTCACGAAAGCCAGAGGAGGACAACACCTTCCAGAAGGGGAGTAACTCCTTTCCGCCCCCTCCCCGGGCCGCTACCTGCCGGCTGCGGGGCGGCAGGGCCGGGCGCTCCTCCCGGCCGGGCCGGCGGGTGCCCCGGGCGGCCGAGGCGGCGCCAGGCCACAGCCCAGCCGCGGGCTGAGGCGGGCTGAGGCGGGCGGGCTGAGGCGGGCGGCGGCCAGGCAGACCCGCGCCCCCGCGCACCGCTGCCTGCGGCGGGCAGGGCGGGCTGCCGCGGGGGCCTGGGCGAGCCCATCGCGCCGTGCGCGGAGGGAGGGAGCGAGGGAGGACGGACCGACCGACCGACCAGCGGGTGGGGGGGAGCCGCCGCCAGCCGGGTGCGCGGCGACCTGATCCCTGTCCAACATGGTCGCCGCTCACGCCTCCCATTCCTCATCCTCCGGCGAGTGGATCGCTTGCCTGGATAAAAGGTATCGGCATCTTCACAGGAGCGGATGCGGAGGGATGCTGTGTGCAAGTAACCTGCCCCCCTGCATGCGGGCGTGCATGCATGCATGTATGTATGTGTATATGTGTGTGTGTGTGCGTGTGCGTGTGCTGACACCCCGCTCCCCACCAGATCCTGCCTTACGTAAGGAGCGTGCAGGTGGGAAGCAAAATGCCCGGAGGAAGCAGAGCCAGGGCGGCGGGGCAGTATGAGGGCTCGAAATGCTCCGGGCAGCGGAGAGGACGGGCAGTCCCCGCTGGGATAGCTGCTCTCCACCGGGCTCTGCTGCCCGGAAAATGCTGCACGTGGTGGAGGAGGGGGAGCTCCAGGGCGGGGAGAGGGCGCCGCAGCCCGGCGGCCTGGGGCTGCCGGCCGGGCACCCGCCGTGCCAGCCGTGGCAGACCCGCTGCCCGCAGCGTTCAGGCCCCAGTCCGCCCTCCGCCTCGCCTCACAGCCCCTCATCTCAGCACACCAGCCCCTGCCTCGCCTCACCTCAGCACACCGCCTCCCGCCTCGCCTCGCCTCACCTCAGCACACTGCCCCCCGCCCTCTTCACAGCCCCCGGCCCAGCCGCCTCACACGTCGGGCGGGAAAGGACAGACCCTCGCCTCAGAGCGCTCCGTCGTGCAAGCAGGTGCAGGACTGTTGGCCGGAGGGGGGAAAAAAAAATGTCCGCCCCGAAAGAGGCCTTCGGAGGCTCCCCTCAGCGGCGACAGCCTCTTCTCCCCGCTGCGGCGTCCTGGGGGCCTGCGGTTGTTCTCCAGGCTGGCGGCAGCGTTTGCTGTGGGTCAGGTACAGGTGGGCGGCCAGTACCGCATGGGTGGGAGTTATGGCTGGCTAACGTGTGCTCAGAAGTGGTGTACTCACTTCTAAAAATACAGGCAAATTATTTATTAATTTTAAAAAAGAAATTCTTTGGAGTGCTTTCCCTGGGCGTTGCAGCAGAGTCTCTCGCAGTGTTGAGTTGCATGGTGGGTGGTTTGAACGTCCTTTGCTGTATTCCTACCTTCAACAGTTACTGGATTAGTTCAGAAGTGAAGTAATTTGATTTCTGAACACTCACTGTGTCTCCTGTAGTCTAGGAAAATAGTTAATAAAAATTTAGACCATAAATATGCTATACAGTTAAAATAAAGCTATTGGAGAGAATTCACTTACATGGCATATAGCAGTTTACTGAGCATCATTAGCCAGCTTTTGATGGTTGATGCCATTTGGGGCTGCGCTGTGGAGAGAAGCCTTTGTGCACATAGAAGAAACCACCTTCTTCTCATAAGTTCTACCATTTTCACGTAACCTTCTAGTGTTGTAGGACTGCACCTCTAATTAGGTTTTCCTTAACAGTCCAGGCAGCAAACCGTAAGAAGCTGATGAAACCTTTGGTCTAGACACCTACCACAAATACTGATCCCCATCTGTAACATGTGACTTAAAAGACGACTAACCTCTTAGAGGTTAAATAATGTGTATAAATGTTGAAAGTACTCTAAATGTAAATACAAACGGAACTGATGATGGTAACCAGTATAGCCATATAAAAACCGAAGTGGACGGCCTGATTCTCTGCTGTGTGAACTGACATTGAGCGGATGTGAAGCAGAGTATGAGCCCCAGTACTTTTAGATAGGTGATCCTGTCATTTCTCAGGTTTCTTAAACACAATACGTTGTGAGATCTAAATTGTAAACTAAAATTCAGAGGTTCGTGCTTAATGAGGTGCATAGCCTTGGGGAGTGAATGATGTTTCTAGGAAACACGTGAGGCATTTCATTTAGAAATATCTCTGCCATTATATGAAAATTAATATGCTGACCATTTTTATAATGGGAATGTCATTAGAGCTATTAAGATGAGACTTTTTCTTCCCTTTTTGTAACTTGGAGTAAGCTAGTAGCACCAATTTGTTGAGTGGAAAGAATCAGTTCCAGGTGCCCTGAAGGGTTATATATTGTTATCCTTCTTTTCCAGAAGGCAATCTGGATGTAGGAAAAACCCAGGACATGAGAGATTGTAGGTTTTTTCCTGGTCTCTGCCATGCTTTGCTTGTGATCATAGGAAATACACTTACGTGTTTTGTTCTGGTTTTCCATTTAAAAAATACAGTTAAAGCTATGTTGGAAAAGTACTCTAGGAATCTAAGTACTATTAGATAAAGCATTTTTTATTAATTTGCACACTTGTATTTCTAGAGTGTATCTTTTCTATAGATGATCTATCAGTGTACTCATTTGAATTATTATGTAATTTCTATGTATTTTAAACCTTTTAAAAAATCTTACAGCATTTTCTAACCTAGATGTGGATTCTGTAAATATAGGATCATTTAATGAGTCAATTCTCTGTAGGATACCATGTGTTTTTGTTAAATAATAAAGATAGTTTTCATATGTTTTAGTTAATGAATGTATTTATATTTTCAGGAGGAAAGCAGTTCTAAAACTGGTATGCTTTAGAATTTTAGATAAGCCTCAGCAAAGACAATTAAAATGGCATGTAATATGGATTATCCAACTTCATTCTTTAAGAAAAAGAGAATTAAATTCTAAATGGAAATAACAAAATAGATCATGTACAGAAATTATGTATTTTGTATGTGTTCTTCATGTTTTTCCCCAAGTCACATATCAAACTAGAACTACTAACATGTAAAATGAGAGCACATATAAAAATGAAGAACCACCAAAATATTTCAGGAGAAACGTTATTACTGTGTAGGGTACTGTGGGCTAGGACCACCAGTGCTTTGACCGTGCAGCTTCCATGTATGGTTACTAATCACAAAAAGCAAAGATCAGCACTTAAAAATCAAATACACAGGACAGTATTTATCTATAAAGTCACAAGTGCAAAGGTAAGGAAAAGCAGGAACAGAAAAGTTCAGAACACTGTGCTCTATCAAGAATATTTTATTTTTGCAGGAGAGAGAGAGGATCAGCGGTGAGCAACTGTACATCCTGGTTGTACCTGAAGATGTAAATAATTTTTCTGTTAAGGAAGCCAGTCCTTTTATCTTTGAAGTAAATAGTTGCCTTACCACTGATTTCCTAGGGAGCAGAAGCACACCTACCATCTTAGCATTTTTCTGTATGTCCGATCTGCACATAATTAAAAGAAGGTTGCTGATTTATGTAAGTGTGTATAATTAGCTTAGGAACAATGTCTTCTCTGCTATCATGGTTTCTTTCTCACCAAAGACTATCTAATTTCCATGAGGAAATTTCCATGTTGACATATCTTTACTGGATGGTAGACAAAGTATTTTTTACATAACTATTATTTCTCTAAACCTGATCACAGTTATGAATTCAGGTGTTTTAATTGAATTCAAATACAAACTTTTTAATGATGTACAGCATTCACAACAGTCAGAGATCCCAGGATTTCATACCTGCCTGTGGCATCTTGTGTTTTTCTCTGTATTAAATACAACCTTCAGTGCCTTAGCAGACTGGAGGAGCAGATCACAGAGCAAAGCATGTAACTTTGCTAGCCTGTTGTGCTAAGAATGTTTTGATCTTTGCTCAGCTATTTATAAATTATTTAAATATGAATGGGTGTTTCGAAGACATATTGTACATGCTGAGCTTTTATATCCTTGTCATCTTTGTTAGACTTTCAACTTGCATCATTTACATTTAACAAAACCAAATAACACATACAAGATCATATCTCAGATCTATACCTTAAGCCAAGCTCACATAGATTTGAGTGTAAATTCAGACTGAAGCTATGTAACAACATATTTGAATCAGGATTTGTTTTTTAGTTCATTGTAACATATGTTTGAGATGTAAGTTATTTGTATATGCTTAGTAGTCAACAGGTCTCTTGTGAGTGTACAGATAGACTAGAATGAAGAACTGATATTCTGAAAGAGTTGTAAAGGAAATCTGGAAGATGCTTGTCATCCTCTATAACCTGTAATTATGTCAAAGATAATGAGATGTGGATTTATAATCAGGCAATATTGTGAATATTTTAGAATTGCTTTACAGTGCTCTTTGATTTACTTTTAAAATATATTTTTATGCGATTGGTAAAACATATACTGACTTGTATATATTTTAAATTTCTACCCTTGCTTTTTATTTGTAACAAATCCATAGAAATAACACCACCATTTTTCACGTAGTTTGGATCTGAACAAAATCATGGACATGCACTGCAGCTGCTGTTGGCCTGCGTGCTTGGCGTTTTCTCTCTGTATGTAGTATGTGGCTAAGCTGGTGTATGCTTGGATCAAGTCTGCATGGGGATATATCAGCAGCAGGCACCGCGATGGATGTGGAAACTCGGAGACAGAGCAGTATAGACATAGCCTAAGTGCTTTCTAGCACTCATGCAAAGGTGCAATCTTCTGAGAGTGATGAATAATAACAAATTTATCTTTCCGCATCATGCAACTCATTTTCTAGTCCAGTGCAAAGGTGCAGTCTTTGATGAATAATAAAAAAGCCCTTTTTCCTTCTGTATCTCCTCAGAGAGATGAAAATAATTGTTAATATAGCTTGCCATAAGCTTGTAGGTCTGTGCATTTTATTGAATATATGAATTCAGAATAACTCATAGTGAGAGCAGGAGTTGTATATTAAACAAATTCAAGCTGTTTTATTCTCTGCTCACAGGCTTAGGCATTTCTAGTATCAGCTTCCATTTGTTACATGTGGTTGCAGTAAGTTACACACTTGTCGTACGGACAGGTATTAAGAGGAAGAAAAAGTGATTGCCGTAACATTCATGTGTATAAACATTGTCATGGCCCACCAGAGCAAACTAGTACGTGCATATGCCTATTAGGACATTATATATTCAAATTTAGTTGCTAGTCTTGTGAAGTGGCTGCATGATTGGTGTGGTACTTGTGCAAGTCTAGGTTTTCTCTTTTACCAGATGATACTGGAAACATGTCTAAACTGTCATTGTCTGAGTTATTTCTGGCATGTTGTTAGGATTTGATCTCTAAAATCCTGTATTCTGAGCAGATTAAATTTCTTCTATAACAAAAACTCATATTCCAGCAAAGGAATAAAAAACCCAACAAATCAGCTAATTGAAATCATGCCCTCAAAGTCAGGTGGCCACCAGATATTTTTCAAATCTAAGTATTTTTCTTATCCAGTGTGACATCTGTTTTCATCTGCATCTTACAATTTGCTGCATTTAACAAGCTCATAATTCTTACGATGCTTCCTTTGTTCTGTTAGTGTTTTCTGCACTCTATTTGGCGTGATCACTTACTACTACTGCTGCTTTATCAGTATCCTCAATGAATGTTTTCTGCACTGAGTTTCCACTTCATCTTTGAATTAAGCAGTTGTCAAAATGTATGTCAATGCAAATCTGTAGAAGTTATTTCGTAGTTGCTCTAAGTTTTAAATTTTCATTATCTGTAACAATGCAGATCCTAAATGGGTAAAGGTGCATTTAGTATAGTGTATTGGTGGATGGCAGTGGCCAGAGTTTGAATCAAAGGATATCATCACTTTTGTGACAATATTGTTCAATTATAAATTTAATTTGCAATGTATCTCAGAGTCTGTCTTCCTATTAAAGTGTTTTTAATGTCTATTATGAAGCTACAGTGCTGGTTAATGTAATTTCATCCAGAGCTACTTCTGTCAAATGGAATTTTAACTGTCCTGAGCCCCAGTTCATGTTTATGAAAATTGGAAGGTTTATTCAATAAGGTTTAGTCAGACCTTGGTTGCAAAGCATGCACCATACATAAAAATTTTCATAAATGAAAGGAGAAAATTTCCTTGCAATTTTATTTTTTCTCTTGAAGTATTTTCTTCTTAAAAAGCATATGAAGGTGAAAAAAATTCTTTTTATGTTTTGTTTCCTATTATAGCTGTATTGTTCAGGTAGTGTATTTTTAACTTGAGATAAATCTTTATGAATATCATTACTTAATAGGTACGTCTTTTGCCATTCCACTGTTTATACAGATCTAAAAATTGACCTGTTTGAAGGATGCATAATTTGTAGAGCAGGGTATGTAAATAAATGATGCGCACTTGATTGCTCTGTCTAACCCTCCAATAATTTTTCAGTGCATTGGCCAAACTGAGTTGAAGGCACAAATATAATTGAGTAATATAATGATGAGATGAGTGTGTAGGTAAAGGAGAGTCCCCCATATTTGCATTCTTTTGGCCCTCACTGAGGAAGACAGGACTCAACTGTTACAAATTCTGTCTGACTGCAGCTGACAGCCAGACAGTCCGCATTTAACTGGCTGGTCAATCGGTACCTGCATAGATCAGGATTATCTACAGCATTTCTTGTGCCTTGCATAGCAGGACATGAAAGATTATCACAGGGGTTCTGAGTGTAGGTGACAGTAGTAATTTGTTGGGAACTAAACATCAGCAGTTTTACTTGTGTTGCATCTTTTTTTTTTTAAACTCTGGAATGATTTGTATGTATAAGAATCCTAGGGAACAGGGTTTAAATAAAATTTTATTTCATTTCCTGTGTGTCAGAGGAAATGTGAAAACTGGAATCCCAAAGTCTCATAAAATGGAAATCAAAAGAAAAGAATTGTAGTTTGATTATTGTTTGAAAGCCTCATGATGAGGCTTTTCCCATAACAAGGGAAAGAGGAACTGAAATGTGAATGTCGAAAACATGGATTTGGTAATACTACTGTAATAAGTGCAAAGTGCTTCTTGGGGAGAGTTAATTGCCTTCTGTCCCCAAGGAAGTAAACCCTTATCTGGACATTACTTCAGATTAAAAGTAACTTCATTTATATCTAGCATTTAAGTCTCTTACGACAGGTCTGAAGTGCTTTGATAGGTCACTGGTATCCCTCTCTTAAACGTTCCTTTCTCAAAGAGAAATTAAAAGTCAAAGGGCCTTACAGCATTGCCTGGAAGAGAGAGGTGCTTCAGTGTTGTCCTGCTCTCACTAAGGGAAAATGGTATGTCGGTACTAGTATTCTTCTGCATCCTACTGCTTTGCTTTTCTGCATGTCAGGAAAGGGTAGGAGAAAGTACAGGGAGCATAGAGAAATTATTGGTTTCAATGGCATTCCTTGCTGTTCTCTCCTTGCTCATGTTTCAAAGCAGAATATACTTTAAAATACTATTAAAATTCACCAAATGGTCCATGGTAGTGGTTACTGGTACTTTCCAGCTCATAGAGTTTGCGTTTGCATCTTTGAATAGATACTTCAGTTTTAACCCAGAGATGAACTAGTTTTATTTGTCTATTATGTAGTGTGATACGCTACAACCAACCTTGCCAGTGGAAGAAATACATCATATCTGCTCATTCTTCACAGGCTGTTCATTGCTGTCTGAAATGCAATATTGCCCTTTTAAAGAGTTAAAAAGAGCAAGAGAAGGAAATGGACTTCAGTGTTTTCATTCAGTTAGAGCAGGATTTTTGAACAGATGTTATTATAGAAATATTTTAAAATTCTAGAGGCATCTTGGCGAAGAAAGTAAAACTACATATCTTCTGTTTTTTCTTTTTCAAGTGTCAAACTAATGATGAGGAAGAACCTAAAAAAAGGACATATATGGTAGAAGAGAAGGTAGTAGGTTATAGTTAGATAAACTTGATAAAAACAAAACAAAAAACTCCAACTTGTTCCTTTCTTCTAGGTTAACAAGCCTTTCATAGCATACATAAACATTCAAATATTTAATCTTAACACCATCAAAATACTTTCTTTTATAAAGCTATATATGCTACACATGAACAGAAAGAAGAATTGTAGCAGTTATTCTCTGTCTGTATTTAAACTTTGAGCTTGAATAGTTTGCGCTGAAAAATATGAAATAGCCTTTTGAAGATACACTTCTGGCAGGTTTTTTTATAATCTCCTTTTACAGATAGTCAAGCAGACATTGTCAAGAAAATTGTTTTATCTCCATAAAATACATGCCTGAAATCTTCACAACCAAATAAATCAGGGGTAAAATATCCTTTAAAGAAGCCTTATTGACATAACTGAATAGAGATGTATAACTAGCATTGATGCTGTCACTTGAATATGTATGCTGTGATGTTGTATTGAAGAAGCAGGAGGAGAAGATAGGTGACGTCTTGTGTGAAAACATTACTGCCAGATAAGACTTACTATGCGCTGAAGGGGCAAATCAGTAATATAAATAAGGAGCTCGATAAAGCATACAGTGGTCAAACAAAGCAGAAAGGCTTGTAGGGTAGTGAAAATAAATTAAATACTCTTGCTTTTTGTTATTTCCTAATCATTTTGTAGCCCTGCTTTGCAACACTGGAAGTGCCCACCTCATTTTGGCCACAGTGAAATAGGATGTCAGCGCAGGGATTCGTATCCCTGTTGAGATACAAATTTAGGGACAATCATATTAAATTGAAGATTGGAGGGCGGAATGTAGGAGTGTCACCCATGCGTCACCCTCACCATCACTTCATGGTAAGAGATACTAAACGTGAACTTTTCATTTCCAAATCAGTCAGTCCTCCTGTATGGTTTTGTCCTGGCATTTGCTGTGGTCATGGCATGATACCTACTCAGTTATGGTTGCCGGGCCAGTTAGTGAAGTGTGGTTATTACAGCAGCTGCTAAAGCTCTTTCTGGGCTTGTACCCTGCAGACTTAAAGGGAAATGGAGATATAGCAGCAGCAGCCCCACAAAGATGTTGAAAAGTTGGGAAAAAGGAGTAAGAAGTTGGTTTTTTAAGCAAAAAAGATGAAAACAAATGTAACACTTCCACAGTTTGTTTTACTTGAAATTTATTTTAAATTGGGTGAGGCAGCCTAGGGAGTGGGTGCTTCACTGGATAGAGTCATAGATTTTCTACAAGAAGGATGGCCTTGCCTTAAAATGCTTTTACTCTAGCTCATACCTCTACTAAACTGTTGAGAGCTGAAGAATTTTAATTGATTTAAGAGAGTTGTTCACACTTTTAGCTTCATCTATGGTCCTATTCCATACATTGGGCTAGAGCTTTCAGAAACAGGAGTACACTTAGGAAAGGACAGAAGCTTTAGCAGAAAATCCAGTGGCAGTTGAAGTCTCACTGAAATGCATTTTTTAACTTCTTATGCTCACAGATACCAAGTTATAACTCTGCAGCATCAGCAGTGAGGGGACACTTCAGTAGCATACCAGCATCAATGTCACAGAACAGCACAGAAGGACATCCTCACCAGCACTAGTTTAGCAGAGGAGGGCTAAGCTCAGTTAGGTTGCTCTCTAGTGAACAGCAGTGGTGATCACAGAGGAGTGACTTCAGGTGCTCTGATACGGTCTGTGGAAAAGCCTGTCCAGAGGCTTTTGGAGCCATGTAGGGGGTGTAGGGAGATTCACCTCCTTGGGGTTGACTTTTGCAGCCCATCTCCCTGGTTTGGGGAATGGTTTTTTTCTGGATTAATACCACTGCCTCCTATCAGTGTGACTACAGTGATATTAAAGCTGGAATACTTCTCCATCTGCCATTAGTAGTACTTTTCTAATTAATAGGTTTAATTATTTATGCTCGAAGGAATATATTATAATATTAGCTGTTTAAATACTATTCCAAACGATGCTTTAAAAAAGCCAAGTTTACAGCAATTTAGTAAGATAGCTGCAATGAGGAAGTAAATTTATGTTGTCCTGTATTGATGATGTTCCATGCTAGGCAGCTTGTACGTAGGAAATAGAAAACAAAATCTAGCATCATAGATAGATTCATTAATGTTACATTAATGATGATGACAACAGTTACAATGATGATAATTTTATTAAAAGATAGTTTGTGGAAAGTGGTCAAACTTTGAGTTTTGCAGGCATGTGGAAAAGCAGTTAATTGACACCATGGTATTTTATTATTCTCATCATGCTCTCTCACTAAGTAAAACTATCCTTTGAAACTGGTCTCGTTGTAGATTATAAGCACTTAATACAAATGAGTTTGAGTGCTACTACTGTTACTGTTACACTGCAATCTGGAGTTTTTACACAGGCAAAATTCCATGTCCTAGTAAGGACTAATGGCCATCTCAGCTTGGGACACCTAGTATTAGTTAATTCCTTACTCCTAAACATTGAGGACATTTTCCAGGAGCTCTGATCAAATCCAAAGGCATTTTGTTGTCAAACAACTTGTATCCTAGTTCATTTTTATGCTTATTCATTATCTTAACCAAACAGCTAAATCTTAAACTAGATGTTTGTCTGTGTGTCTCATTTGAGAGATGTTAATAAGTTGTTATTCTGGGATACATTTAAGATTCCTTGCATGTTTCTGTGCTGGCTGCTGCTTTTTTTTTTTTTAAACACAGCTGGAGGCAAAGGTACCTTTTCTAAGATAGATTAATGGTTAAATCATTCACTGAAAGCCTCTCCCAAATTCTAGCTTCATTTCCAAATGTGCTGGATCAAAATGTGTGCCCTCCCAGTAAAAATATTTGTGGAAATGTAGTTGCACACAGTAATATTAAACCCAGTATATTTTGAAGAAAGGCTATTCAAACAAATGGCTTGCAGTAATGAATTATTAAGAAACATTGTAAGGAATATAACAATATTCAGATTACTGCTATGCATATTACTTAGAAGTTTGGATTCCTCTTTTTGTTTAGAGCATGTCTGCGTGTCCCCCTTCAAATGCCCACTTCATGCACTCTAAGTGGAAGTAACTGCTGCTAATACAAAGCTCTGTAGCTCAGCTGCTTGCTAAAGTAAGCCACTAGGAACACAGGACTTTGTCTTTCCCAATAAATATGGAGTTTGGTTTCTCACTGCTATGCTGATGTTTAAAACTCTGAAAAGCGTGGCTCAGCTACCTGTGAGAGTGCTTGTCCTTCCATGGTGACTCACTTTACTGGGATCGTGAAGCAGTTTTGTCAGAAGAAAGAGCTTTTCCTGCAGTTCATCCACCTGACACAAGCCACTCCTTGCCACATCAATGGAAGTGAGCCCTGCTCTCACCTTCTTCTGAACTAGATGGAAACCCTGTCTCTTGAGTCTTCAGCAACTCTCAGGAAAAAAAGCTACACAGTCTATGAATTAAATCCCCCCAGATCTTGTCCATTTGACAGGACCAGAAGTGGAAGAGATTTCTGTACTCACGTTTCAGAAAGAGCACTGAGAACAGTGTTGATTAAGTTTATACAACCTGGTGCATGTTCTTTGCTAACCCTGTTTGTTTTTTCCCTGTCCAACTGCATCAAAGAATTAAAACCACCAAACACTGAGATCCTACAGTCAATTCTATGCAAATGAACTGATGGACTTGAACGGTGTCAGCTGTGAGCAGTTGTATTAATGAAACAGTCTCAGACACAGTTTTTCTAGGAAAAGGGGATATTCTGAGAATGATCTCCATTTTTTTCCTTGTCAGGTTTTGCTGTTAATTTTGAGAGTCCATACATTAAGGGAGTTAGTGTTCCAAGTGCTAGTGTAGTTTGGGTAGGGATCTTGTATAAATGGATTTTAAATCTGTTTGCAAGCTGCACCTCCTAATCTTCCTAAAAGGATTTTTACAAGAGAGTTAATGCTTATTAGTACGTGTCAGCTAGTGCACGGTCAAAAAAAAGGAGTGGGTGAAAATCTTACTTGAAATACTTCAAAAGGGAGCTGTTGTAGTTGTTTGTTGTTGGAAGTGGTAAGAGGATGTCACTGTGATGTAGAAGCAACTGTATACACCAGGGAGTTATTATTCTCATCTGTAGTTAATAAGGGTAAGTTGGAGTATAAATGAGGATAGAGATTTAATCCCTCCTAGACTTAATTTATTAAGAAAGATGAGAGACAGAGATTCAATGTGAGTAGGATCTGGGCTTCTTCCCTGAGACAAAGATTTGGATCCCTTAAATCTTTGATTCCAAAGAGGAATCTTCAAAAAAAATCCTGTTGGGAGGAGTGCTTACACTGTGTGTGTAACAATAAGATGATAAAGATATGTATTTGTGAACTTAGTCTTTGTTCATTGTAAGCTACCTGACTTCTGTTTATTTAGAAGCTCATCCACTGGCTAAGAGAACATTTTTGTCAGTAAAATTAACTAGCAGCATTTGAGTGAGTGATAGGTCTCATGATCACTGACTGTTGATAGACAACTGTCTATCTTTCTGGTACCCCTTTATACATAAATGATTTCTGCATCTGATCCAGCATGATCTCCTAGGAACATTCCATGTTTCTTTCTGTGCGTAGTGGTAGGCATTTAGTCTGTTATGAAAGATTCTTTCTAATGCTGTCAGCTAGTGGTTGGCTTACCTGCAGATTCATAACATTTGATAATCACATTTAAAATGTTATGGAGCTAATTCACTTTAGTTTCATAAATATGTAGTGGTTTTCTGAACCTGCTGAACTGCTGGTCTACATGCTGTTTTGTTGGAGGGAGTTCTACAATTTTATTTTTCTTGAAATCTTGTTTTTTAAAAGGTGTTACTGTCATAGATTTTAAATATTTTAAGTATTTGGATTAAAAGTCTTTACCCTTACCAATAAAGAGTTAAGATTCTTGCTTACATATTTAATTTGTTCAAGATTAAGAGACAGGAACTGCGTGAAAGAGAATGTACTTATTAAAGTTGTCTTTCTTGCTTGCAAGTGAGAAGAGAAAACAGAACACTCAAGTTAGTTTGTACCCAGTAAAATGCAGAGGAGAGATGTGGATATAGGAGTTACTGCTGATATCTAAAGCTTTTCTTTTAGCCAGATAGAGAACTTCTATTCTGGGCATCAGTTCCACAGACCTCTTGTATGTTTGGACATCTGTTTATTCATGTTCCCTTACAAACTTAAAACTATATATCATTCTAAGCTCTTTAGGATAAGGACTGTATCATCATATATACTTTTACAGTAATTGCTACAACAAGACTTTGGTGCTAAATGGGGCTTCTGGACACTGCCTGTGTTGCAATGGTAATAATCATGGTCAAGTTGATAATGGACAGTTGTTAGGATGTTTTGGAAGGGTTTCATTATGTACCTGTGAAATGCATTTTAATTGGTTTATTTTATAGTGCGACATTTAATGCAAACATTTGTAAGTTTGGTGCATGCAGGTGGGCATGTTTCTCTGATGAAGCCCTTGAGAATTTTGTCCTTTGTTTTCTTGCAGACCTTTGGAACGTTCCAGTGAAGATGTAGATATAATATTCACACGACTGAAAGAAGTGAAAGCTTTTGAGAAATTTCATCCAAACCTTCTCCAGCAGATATGTCTCTGTGGGTATTATGAAAATCTGGAAAAAGGAATCACATGTAAGAGAGTTTCATATGTTGATCTATTTTAGGTAGATAAAATTGAGGGTTAGGCTGGGATTGTCTCTAGGAGATCGATGAGAGAGCACAGTCAGTGGTACAGCCATAAAAATGTTTACAGTCATAGTCATGGGGGAAGGCAGGACTAAAGTGCTGCTTGCTCTACAAATACAGTGTGTAGTGAATCTATGGTAACAAGGCACACATTATTGGATTTAGGACTCTGCCACTGTTTTGTTGAAAGATTAGAAGGAAGTCGTTTCACTTAAGCCTCATTCTTCGCCTCGAAATGTATTATTGATCTCTCCTGTATGTGCTTTGTGATGTCAGGGGCAAAAGTGTATCACCTAGGCATATCACTGATAGCGTGTAGTTTGCAGTCACTCTGGATAACGCAAGACGAATTTGCAGAGCTGCATACTGCCGTGGGTTGCAACAACTCTGTGCCTGCTCTGGCAGCCTGTGTACCAGATGAAGGTGGACAGCTGTGCTTGGTCTATGAAGCTGAGATGGAAATAAGTGGTGGTCCTGTGATGGGAATGTGTGAGTTCCCAGAGCTGTACCAGGGGAATAGCTGATGGAGACCTGTGGTATTTAGTAGAGTCTCAGGTACCCCTCAGGTAAATCTGGCATGCTTTGGGCACAGAGCAATGGGGTTTGCTTAGAGTAACAGAAATTCTGATGCTCTGTAATCACACAGTTGGAATGCCTGAACATCAAAGTCCTGCGGTTGCTTCTCAGCCAGAACTCTTACTGAAGTCAGTGGGAGCTGTGTCTGCATTGGAAGATTCTGAATTTCAAAGGGACACTGTTCAGAAAGTCTTTTTGTTTGTTTGTTTGTTTTGTTTATTAACTAAGAAGTAAAAGAGAAGCAAACTGGGGAGAAGAGTGAAGCAATTCTATGTGCTTTCATTGTTTCTGTAGTGTATTGACCAGTTTACTAAAATATGTGCTTTCCAGTGTCATTGGAAGTATTACTGTAATAGTAAGTAAGTAGTCTGATGTGGCAAATTCTATAGTGCCAGCAGTGACTACAGTAGTACAGTAATATGAGGGAAAATGTTTGTTAATGTTGCTAAACTTAAAGAGATAGCTCTTATTTACAAGATTTCATCTTTCCAGTATTCCGTCAGGGTGATATTGGGACGAACTGGTATGCTGTTCTGACAGGATCACTGGATGTGAAGGTTTCTGATACAAGCAACCACCAGGTAAAATAGATTTTTTCATTGAAGCCATCCAGTCAGTAGTACAAAGAAAGGGTATGACTTATGCTGAGGTAGATAACGATGACATATATCGTACAGATATGTTGTGTTATCACAAGCATGTTTCTCTGAGTCTCCTTTAGTCTCAGTTGTCCTTTGTCTATGGAGGCAAATCATGCCATTGATTTCAAGAAAACTGAAATGTAATGCTCTGAAAAGGGGTCTACATTTTAATATGAAACAAGACTCCTCTGTCTTTTCTAATAGTGCCATATGAAGTTAAGCTAAAGATCTAAGAGTTGTTAATTCATTCCCTGGAAATATTTTAATTCAGTCCTTGTTCCAAAAGTTCAAACCAAACCCACCAACAGTGCAGTCTGATGACAGCATACTGCAGTCACCACTGCAAGAATGAGAAAGTATTATAGTAATAGCAGAGTATTGGAACTGCTGCTGTGTTAGACCAGAAGCCTGGAGGTAATATCTATTCAGTGTTAAGAAATAGAAGAACAAGTAAAATTCCCCCCTGTCATGGTTTAACCCCAGTCAGCAGCCAAGCACCACGCAGCTGCTCCCTCACTTCCCCCCCCACACCCCCACTCCCAGTGGGATGGGGAGGAGAATCGGGAAAGAAGGTAGAACTCATGGGTTGAGATAAGAACAGTTTAATAACTTAAGTAAAATATAATACTAACAATAATGAAATATAATAATAATAGTAATGAAAAGGAATATAACAAAAAAAAAAGGAGGGAAAAAAAAGGAAAAAAAAAACCCCAGTGATGCACAATGCAGTTGCTCACCACCCGCTGACCAATGCCAGAGCCGCGATCCGCACCTCCCGGCCAACTACCCCCTGTTCATATACTGAGCATGACATTCCATGGTGTGGAATATCCCTTTGGCTAGTTTGGGTCAGCTGCCCTGGCTATGCTCCCTCCCAGCTTCTTGCACACCTGCTTGCTGGCAGAGCATGGGAAAGTGAAAAATCCTTGACTTAAGATAGGCGCTACTTAGCAACAACAAAAACATCAGTGTGTTATCAACATTATTCTCACACTAAATCCAGAACACAGCACTGTACCAGCTACTAAGAAGAGAATTAACTCCATCCCAGCCGAAACCAGGACACCCCCAAATTGCAAGCGATTTCTCAGTATTTTGGCACTCCTGGATTTACAAAATTGGGAATTTAGAGTAAATACAAAAAAAAAGGATGAGATATTTCTCCTGGAGAGAGCCTCCCACCCATGTCATCTAATGTCAAGCTGACAAGTCATGTACTTCCTGCTGTGAGCTGAGTCTTCTGGGAAGGCATCATGTCCCATTCCCTGCTCCCATGTTTAAGATCTGGGATTGTCCCATCATGTAGCTCAGCATGGGGTTGTACCTCTGACATGTGACTCATTGTGCCTTCACATGAGTGGTATAGCTACCCAGGACCTGAAGTATAACAGTACCCCTTTTTCCCACCTTGATTGAATATAGTATGCATGGGGAATGGTGGTGGTGGTGGTGTATTCTTTGCCCAAAGTTTGGCTGATTGGGGAAGGTTTCTTGCTCATAGAAGATTCGCAGAAATTGGGTTTTTCACTTTGTTGAGCACTGCATCACCAGTGAAATTGGGTCAGAATACAAGTCAGGGCAGTTTTTGAGCACTGGGTCTTTCTACTTTTTACGGTAAAATGATAGATACAAAAGGAACTTCTTTCATATCATTATTTTTAGCAACCTCTTCACTATACTAAGTAGAGACTGATTGAGAGTATAATTAGCCTAATTTGAGCAATTCTCAGCATGGCCTGGCTGTCATTGGTATTGTCACAATTTGAAACACTACTGGGCTTTTATGAGACCTTTTTCTGTGCAGGTCTAAAGCAATCAGGAATATTTTCCGGTGTTTGCCAAAAGATGGCACTACACTGTTGTTAAGGACCAATGCTCTTTTCTGAATCAGGAAGAAATAGATCCACAAAAGTGTTCTGGATGTGGAAGTTAAATTACGAATCTGTTTGGAGTGTTGATTTGTTCCATTAGATGGAGGATGGAACACTTCAGCCTTTTAAGAAATCTAATGTAAATGTTTTTTTCTGCTTATTCATGTTCACTGCATTTTCCTGCCAATAGGAAACTACAGAACTACAATTCATGTAGTTGTAGTTCTAGAAATTATATTCTTCAGTAATTTCTTAACCTCGCATTTCCTTCTCACAGGAACAATGAACGGAGTTCTTACCACTGCCTAGTTGCCACACGATACAGCCTCACTGCCAAAAGGATAGCAGCTCATGCATTTACCATTCCAGTGCTGGATAAGTTTGGTGGTTGGGGACTCCTGAAGAGTATCTGAGTCCAATATTTTCTCTGGTTTTGCTCCAGCTTGGTGTTTATACCATGTCCCTCCTTGTCCATTCTTGGTCTCCTGCTCCTTGTCCTGCCTTTAGCTCCTGGGTGTCCTGTTCCAGTCTTGCCTGTACTGCCTTGTTGGCATGGTGCTGCTGGTCATTCTTGAGCTTGGCGTACTTGCTAGCACTCCCTGCCTACTGTGCTCACTACAAACCCAGATGATGGAGGAAATACAGTGTAGCTCCATAGGGGGGCAGCCCTGACGGACTCAGTTGCCAGCATTGTGCTCCCAGCTAGGAATGATTGACCAGTGCTTAAAATGTAGGGATGCTTGTAACCTACCCCGGAGCACATTTTCCAATAACAGCACCCAGGAGCCAAAGCTTCCTCTGCAAAGTCATAGTAATGATTAATTGCTCTGCTGTTACTATTATACCATAAATGGCACTAATGCTGATGAGAAACTTCCAGCAGAGCAGAAGAGATACAGAAGTTTACCTGAGTTTACAAGTTTAGAAGTTTTTAGTCTCAAGTAAAAGTACAGGACTATGCCATCTTTTCTAGGAAGAGAGAAGCTAACTTTGTAGTTAGGTTCCTATTGGTTAAAAAGTCTTTAGACATGACTGATAATCTTTCAATACTTAAGATGAGCAGGAGGTTGTACTAGATGACCTCCTGAGGTTTCTTGCAGCTTGAATTATCCTATGATTATATGATGATGCCTACAGTGTTAAAGTAAATATGCAAAATCAATTCTCTTGATTGAAAATATGTTAGTCCCACTTTTACTAGGTGTTTATCTGTCTACCTGGGGAACTTAAATTTCAGCAAGCCTGGGAGTAAATGCATTGTGTAGCAGCTACCATGTGCTAACTTTATGCAGTCACCTTTGGTGTTTGGTAGCTTTCTCCCATTAAAAGTGCAGTAAGTTATTGTGCACTTGGTGCTTACTAAGAATGTCTTAATGGCCTTTGCTCCTACAGAGGCATGTAGTTACATGTCTTGCACTAGAAATTATATCTAAATGCACTAATGGATCAAGATTTCAGTGTAGCTAGTGAAGTATTAATTCGTACACATTCTTGCTGTACGTTAGCTTACTCACACACACACCTGTGATTTCTCACAGAAAATGTTAGTAATACTGATTAGGACCAAGTTGAGAATTCATATAATCAGAAATATTAACATTACCTATTATTTGCTATTATGATCAGAGGAAGCATTCCATGTACTGATTTAAATGTTTTAAAAAGGCAAACACACATATTTAGAATCTCATAGATAAAGCCTTGCTTTCATCTTGGTTTGGAAAAATCCTTTCTGACTGCTTGCAAAACTGTGTTATGTCACAAGAGGGCAGTGTTAGAATACATAACAAACTGAGTACAGGCACTATTTGATACTAAAATGGCTAGTTTGAAAATCGTATTCAACTACTTACAATATACCTGTTTTAAAGAGTTTGACCAGAGCAGATTTCTCTGTTACTGTTAGTTCTGTTCCACTGAGTTGGTAAAATACAGTAGCTGCTGCTGATCATGATGGTAATTTCATTTGCCATTGAATGGGGCAATACTATTTACAGTACAGAGCTCTGACAGGATTACCCATCCAGTACATTCTGAGTGGTGACTGGTCTGCTTTCTATACAAATTATTTATGAATTTTCTGGCTATTCAACGATCAACAAGAGACTGAAGAGGACTTTTTTTTTTTAGGGTAAAAATGTCACACTATGAATTGCAGAGGTAAGTGTAATGAACTGTTTTGGTCTTGCCTCAACTTGTTTGTAACAAATGCCCTGATAAATATTGTACTTAAAAGTCACACAAAAACTTGGTAAGTCCTATTCAAAATAAACAGAAAATGCAGCCTGTTTGGAATCTATCAGAAAGAAGTCTTTACCCTCAGTTATGAACAGATTCTGAATTTAATTTTTATTTGGCGCTGTTACCTACCCAACGTTACAACTGAGGTATACAGTAATAAAAGTTCCTTTTAGAGATATTCCTAGTTTGGTGTTGTCTTAAAAATACTGCTGTCTGCCTTGTGTGTGTTTAATTTTTGAACTCTATTTTGAAAATGAACAGGTTCTGAAGGATGACTGTTGGTAATTTCTCAGAATAAAGCTGGGAATAAATGCACTATGACAAAAGCATCAGTGTGACATCTTTACCAGATTCTGCAGCATTGTGTTTTACTGAATTAGATTCAGAGCCCTTTACCCCAAATGATTAAGATTTATATTCCTATCTGATAAAATGGGAAGGAATGAAGAGGAGAAAGACAAAAGACCAAATAGCAATTTGATCTGCCATTTTGCTGTAGCCTGCCAGCTGAATCATAGTGTGCGCTGGGGGCTATTGCTAGTTTATCTTGCCTGTGTTTTGGTGGATTTTTTTTAAGCTGATCAGATTTTAGAAACAGACCAAACTGAACACAGGGCATTGACTTTACAATCAATTATCCTTTTTTAGAAAAGCTTTAAAGGAGGAGCTGTGGGTGCTTGGGTGGTACAGCAGTGTCAGTTGTAGGAAGATGCAGAGGGCTGGGGATCAAAAGCCAAATAAGTTAGTGGCGTTGCTGAGAAGAATGACTGTGAAGAAAGAGGTTCAAATGTCCATGTAAGAAAGGGAAGAATTTCCTGGCTGTTTGAAACTGAGGACAAAGGAGGTATGTGATAAGATGAAGTGGAAGCAAGGAAAGGGATTTAAACAGGACAGTCCTTGTAATACTGCTTTCTGCATGTAAATGCCATTATGTGTGCATGTAAACAGCCATTATGTATTTTGGAGATAACCTATGTGAAGTCGCAACATAGGTTTGTACTGTAGTCTGTAGTGTAGTGTAAGTATGCCCAAGCTAGCTTTAAATTATTTAGTTTGAGTATGAGAACTGCTCTACCCATTGTGACACAGAGATTGGCTGGACTAATGTACTCAGCTGAGAAGCAGGGTGTGTTGGCCCATGCTGAACTCCGCAGTGTTGTGGTTGTACTAATTTTGGTTTTGAACTTGACTTATTGAAAGTTAATATAGAAAAATCATTTCACTTCTGTCTCCCAGATAACCTAGCAAAAAGTCCAAGACATTGCAGGTAGCCTTTAGAGGATCGGATAGAAAGGTATGGAAATAATGAATGTGTTATTACAGTACAATTAATCTGACCTGTAAATATTTTCATTAGGAACTAGAAGAGAAGTTGGTTACAGTCTTGCTAGAAGCATAATGCCTCCTTTAAGCAAATCAACTTGTCTTGTGTAAAGAGGATGGCCTAACATATGTTGGCAAACTGCAATTCTAGTGTGGGAAGATATTTCTATGTTATCTTTAAAAGTAGTTTGATAAGGATTTCCTATCTGAATGGCTGAAACATACTCCAGTGGAGGTAATGGAACAGGAAAATCATTTCATAGAACAGATAGTTTACTTTCATGTGTATGCTTTGGTTTCTCTGTTACAAAAGGAAATTTTTGTTGAGGACAAACTGAACTGTGTTGAAGTAATAAGGAGAAAACTTTTCAAAATGCCAGCTTTTGCAGATCTCCAATTAAACATGGAGATGGTATGGAGTCCTGGAGGGACACAGGTGCAGAGGTGAGTTAAAGGTACAAGGTGTGGGAAAATGATGAAATTAAAAAAAAAAATTGGCTACATCAGCTCCCTTATAAACTCAAAATATTGAAGAAACTAAAATTTCAAAGAAAAGTTCCCAATCCCTTTCGACCTAGCACTCATAATTTTTTTCCTATTTTCTTAATTTCTCTTCAGACACCATGGTTTTGTTTACACACAGTACGCAAATTCTGTTTGCCAGGTTGGAAAATAGAAAGTGTCACAAGTCAGGGAGGGGCATGCAGGGATGTGCCTTGTGATGGTGGGGGAGGGAATAAGGCAGAACCTTGTTTCTGATTCTCATCCATTCCATAGAATGGTCTTACAAATTCAATAATGTTTTAGATTGATGGGGTGGGGTTTAACTCTTTCACTGCATGTGTCTCACCTGCCGGTGAGAGTCAGTGAAACTGAATACACAAACAGCCTCTGATTTGAACGCTACCATTTTATAGTGTGTTCAGAGGACAGATAGCAATGGAAACAATCTCATCTTTTTAAGTCTTTAATACTACCCTTTAAATAGCTGTGTGAATTCTAGCTGGTTACCAGCAGCTAGAACCCCCTGCTGCTTCTGGGATTGCAGAGAGGAACAGCAAACTGAGTTTTGAGCTGCCAGCAATCCTCCTGAAGTCTACACTGAACAGCAGGAGATTCTTGAGTGTAAGGTCAACAGGCGTAATAGGAAATGCACACCTGATTCCCCAGGAGGCTGGAGATGTATAAACAAGGGGCAGAGAGAAAATGGGGCTCTGAAGTCTTGAAGAAGACAGATGGCTTGCTCCCTAGCCAGCTGCGAAACTGCATCTCTGTGGAGAGCAATGATGGCTGGGGAAAAAATCTGAAAGAACTTTCACTTGATAGAAGCCTGGACTTTGTTTTAATGAACATAGATAGGACCATTCCAGCTCCTTGACTTAACACCCCACAATGTTAATTTATTTCTCAGGCTGAACAGCTGCCTTATCAGAAGTTACCTTAGAAACTGGTTCCTTAACCAACACTTTTCCTTTTCTCTTCTTCACTATTCTGTCTTTAAAGATATATTCTTTAGGGTTGTAAAGAATCAAAAAAGGTGAAGTGTTTCAAAGGAATTTTTTTTTTTTTTGAGGGAGGGAAGGGAGTGAGAAAGAAGTTGGAAGATGTAAATATTGCTTATGGTCCACCTAATGGAAAAGTTTCTTTTTCTGCCAGGCTATTTGGTTATTCTGCCCTAAACAGAGGTCTTTTATCTGAACTTTCTAAATAAAGTTGAGAATAATGTATTGGAGACCTGGAGATCAAATTTTGTGTGAGCAGTAGGCACATTTTCTTTGTAGCTCCTTTGAGTGCAATTGTGGGTATGGTATCATGCCTATAGTGTTTCAGCTCTGAAAGGTAAGCGTGTGTGCTGGTTTTGGCTGGGATAGAGTTGATTTTCTTCATAGTAGCTAGTATGGGCTATGTTTTGGATTTGTGCTGGAAACAGTGTTGATAATACAGGGATGTTTTCCTTATTGCTGAGCAGCGCTTACGCAGAGTCAAGGCCTTTCCTGCTTCTCACCCCAACCCCACCAGCGAGTGGGCTGGAGGTGCACAAGAAGTTGGGAGGGGACACAGCCGGGACAGCTGACCCCAACTGACCAAAGGGATATTCCATACCATATAACATCATGCTCAGCATATAAAGCTGGGGGAAGGAGAAGGAAGGGGGGATTTTTAGAGTTACGGCATTTGTCTTCCCAGGTGTCGTGGTTTAACCCCAGCCAGCAACTAAGCACCACGCAGCCGCTTCCCCCTTCCCCCTCCCAGTGGGGTGAGGAGGAGGAAAGAGGGGGAAAAAAAAAAAAAAGTAAAACTCGTGGGTTGAGATAAGAACAGTTTAATAACTAAAGTAAAATATAATACTAACAATAGTAATAATGAAATATAATAATAATAATAGTAATGAAAAGGAATATAACAAAAAAGGGGGGGAGGAAGGGAAAAAACAAACAAACAAACAAACACAAAAAAACCCCAACCCACCGGTGATGCACAATGCAATTGCTCACCACCTGCTGACCGATGCCCAGTTAGTTCCCGAGCCACGATCCGCACCGCTCGGCCAACTCCCCCCTGTTTATATACTGGGCATGACGTTCCATGGTATGGAATATCCCTTTGGCTAGTTCGGGTCAGCTGTCCTGGCCATGCTCCCTCCCAGCTTCTTGCACACCTGCTTGCTGGCAGAGCACAAGAAACTGAAAAGTCCTTGGCTTAAGATAAGCGCTACTTAGCAGCAACTAAAACATCAGAGTGTTATCAACATCATTCTCACACTAAATCCAAAACACAGCACTGTACCAGCTACTAAGAAGAAAATTAACTCTGTCCCAGCCGAAACCAGGACACCAGGCAACTGTTAACGCGTGATGGAGCCCTGCTTTCCTGGAGATGGCTGAATACCTGCCTGCCGATGGGAAGCGGTGAATGAATTCCTTGTTTTGCTTTGTTTGTGTGTGCAGCTTTTGCTTTACCTATTAAACTGTCTTGATCTCAACCCACGAGTTTTCTCACTTTTACTCTTCCGATTCTCTCCCCCATCCCACCGGCGGGGGGGAGTGAGCAAGTGGCTGTGTGTGGTGCTTAGTTGCTGGCTGGGGTTAAACCACGACAGCATGTTGAGGCAGAACTTTAGTGTATAGCCTATATTATAGGTTGTAGAGACTTCTATTTAGGTACCTAGGTGCTCATTCCCAAAATTCTTCCTTTTAAACAGTGCCTGTTCCTATTTGCCTGCCTTGAAAATTTATCTCTGACAGTTGGTAAATTCTTCCTAGATCTTTTCTAAGACATAATTGATTTTGTTTTCCTGAACACATAATTTTAGATGGTAATATCTGTGCAAAAGCAATTTGCTATGGTTCAGGGAACTGGACTATTATGGGCATTTGTCTTTGTAATGCAATTATAAAGCTACTAACTTGATCTTAATAACATTTGCCTATTAGCACTTATTAGATGCATGAAAGGAAAACAATGCAATTTTAAACACAGAAAATGATGCTGAAATATGCTCATGCATCTCTCCTGGATTATCAGCCACAAGGATGTAGTGGATGGGATGACAACATTTTCTGCTTTTGGTTTTGTAGGCATTTCATGAATCCTACATTTTAGAATTAAACTATATTTCTGATGTTGTATTAAGTAAAATTAGCATGTGTTTTTATATGTTTATGTGTATTTGTCTGTGTGCCTGTATGATTTCCTTGGTAAAGTGCAGTTTGTATCAGTTTAAATTTTTAATGCTGTTGCTGGTTTATTTTTTTAATTACTCAAAAGACAGTCAGTTGAGACCCAGTTTAGAAAGAAACATATGTAAGTGTTCAGCTTCAAGCCTGTGCCCAGGCACATAGCAACTTGTAAGCCTAAAATAGAACATGTATCTAAAGATCTTGATTCAGTAAGTTATTTAATTTCGAGTACTCCAATTTTTTGTCTGCAGTAGCTCATAATTTATATTGGAACTATTACAGAGGAGTTCCTGGCCAAGGGGGATTGATTTAGACATCTTTCCATCCCATGAATGGCATGTGCTCACATATACTCTTTTGAAGTGGACTTTACTGCATGTTTGGGACCATCCTGAATACTGTATTCCGGGTTGTTTTGGACTTTTAATAGTCTTCTTGAAATCCCTGACTTATGTGAAAAGAAATTTTTTTTTTTTCAGCCTGATACTTAATCGGCAGGCATCTATTAACAATTGAGAAATTTACTGGCATTTTCAACAGAAGGGCCAAGAGTTGAATAAACTGTACGACTGCATTGTGCGCAGACCTTGTACAATAGAGAAATGCATTATAAATACAAGAGGGTATTATAATTGAAAGTTATATTTCCTGAGAAAACATAACAGTCAAATTTTCTTTCTGATGAGGGTAGCCTATATTGGGCAGAAATTTGTATTTCAAGATTAAATTTCTGATGCTATTTATCTTCTCATCACCTCTGACATTTCTAAAGGATCTCTTAATCACAACAGTCTTTAGAGGTAGACGAACAGAGGTCATAACTTTCTTCCAAAGGTGAAGGTGACGCTTGTGTTCTCTGCTTTGCAGGCAGAGTGTCTAATTCAACTGATGGTCATAGAAAATAGAAGTCCTACTTGCTTCCACATTAAGTCTTCCTGGTTTTTAATCAGTGTATTGATTTTTTTGTTGGCACTTTTAATTAGTTTTCTTTTAAAGCAAATTGCTGAAGAATCTTAAGGCAGTGCTATTAGCAAATGTGACATAAAGACTCTTAAAACATCCTGGAATATTTAATATGTGTCCTTTTATTTTTAATTCAAAGGATGCTGTGACAATATGCACTCTGGGAATAGGAACTGCTTTTGGAGAGTCCATTCTGGATAACACTCCTCGCCATGCAACCATCGTTACCAGAGAGTATAGCGAGCTCCTTCGAATTGAGCAGAAGGACTTTAAAGCACTTTGGGAGGTAAATTCAGATTTATATGCAGTTTATGCAGAAAAAAGTGATTTAACCTTTTCAGTGTTTGTAATGAAATATAAGCACATTTATACCGTAAGCAAAGTAATAGTTCTTTTAAATTAGTTTGGGCAAAAAGGAAAGTCTTTTTATTTCTGTTTAGTGCTTCATATATTGCATGATTACATACTCCTGTATTTCTTTCTTGTGGGCTTCTTCTAATGAAGTAACTTTGGTGAAATTTCTGGTGGAATTTATTTGTATACTGCAGGTGTTGCTTTCTTAGCCTTAAACTTGCTTTTATTGCCGGCATTTATGAGGAGAGTCTGTCCTTAATATACTCCAATATTTTAAATTTTTCTCCTTTACTCCTGTCTCATCACCAGCTGTAAGGGGTTTAGAATTTGCAGAGGGATCAAGATGACTTAAAAATTAAGTTACTGATTACATGTGAATTCCCTTAAAACTTTCCCTTGTGGAGAACATACTGCTGAGATTCTTCATTTTGTAATCTGTGTGTACTTTGGTGTCCACGCTGAGAAGACTTCATTAACATGTTACTGTGCTAAGTTACTGAACTTCAATCAGTTTGCATTTTTGTAAGCATTACACTTGATTTGAAAAGTGTTCTGAGAATTGGAAGGCATCCTGTTGGCCTGGCCTACACTATTGCCAATTTCTACTGCCAGCTTGTTTTAAACAGTGACTGTACAAATTTAGGTGTTGTGTAGAGCTGTCAGATGGTGTGACAGTGCCCTAAAGTTGCAGATCTAGGGACACTAACTATATTTAAGAAATAGATGCTGATTGTAGCGTTTTAGTTCAGCTTCTCTCCTAAGTGCAGACAGATGGGTTTTTTGGGGGTTTCTCTTTTCCTGAGAGTGGTATTATACTCCAAATAATTGTCCTAAAGCAGTACTAAAGTAAGGGTATCAGAAAGAAAATTAAATTCACAACTAGCTACACTGACTGAGGAAACAGCACTAATATCACCTGTCTGCAAATATGTTGCCGTGAGCATAGTTAATGGTGCAGCAAGACCAAGGCATGAAAGACCAATGTGTGTATGAAACGTGCCTGCCATTGAATGCTCTGACAATATCAGATTTCATTCTTTGAATTGCATAGCCATAATTTGTACTGTTTTTTTGGCAATGTCTACAGCTGAAATAAAATGCTCGTGAAGTCTCATAGCAAATTTGAAGAAATTCACAATGCAATATTTTTGTGCAGTTCGTGCTTTTTTCTCTGCAGGAGCTGCATTATAGTTTTAGACCCTGGCATTAAAAGATTAAATATGCCAGTGGTCTCATCTTTTTTAACATATGCTACACTTGCCAGTGGTCAGAAATTTTTAATGTAGATAGTGCTTTACAAGCTCATGATGGAGGAGAATAAATCCAATTGTAGGTTTCTCAAGTAACATTGTTTTTTAAATTAATTTTTAATTGGTATAAGCAGAATAATTTCTGCTATGTATATGACTTCCCTGCTAAGCATTCAGAGATTGTTGGTTTCCTATCAGAGATATTGGGGGAGTGGAGGTGAAGTTCCCTTCTTAAAAATTTTGAGCCTTAAACCATATTTAAAGTTGTTTTGAAACAAAAATGCCAATGTCATTTGCTCTTTAATCGCTAATGCAATGTTGTTTCTAACAATTTTGCTGATTTTGATGAGTTTTTTGATGATGGATGGTTTTGGAAAAGGTCACGTGTGTTGAAAGTATTGGGAGCTATCACAGGGAGCCTTAGCACACGTCTTATATGTTGCAGATTTTATGAAATTGTGCAGTAGAGCATGTCACAGATGCTGCAGGTGTCAGTCACAGACCACAGTTTAGCTTTTTGGTGCTTCTTTGCCTTTTGTGCAGTTTTATGGTGAACTTTTCATGTATTTTGGTGTGCTTTCTTTCAAGGAGGCTATCCCTGTGCTCTTAGTGAGTGGAAAATGATGCCACGAAATATAGCTTTGCTGCTTAGTCTGTGGTAGAAACAAGTTGTTCATTTTTTTCAAGGCAATATTTGTTTCCTTGCAATCTACTAATCCCAAAGCCTACATAAACTGCAGCTAAGGTATGATAAACAGAGAATGTTCAAAACAGATAGAAAATTATTTAAGAAAATTCCCCCCAAATATACTAGCAATAGCAGCAGTAGTACATTGTAATTGTTGTTGTTGTTATCTGAAGATAAATACTTTTCTTCAGGGAAACTTTTTGTTATGTTATGGATGCTGTGGTGTTCTGCCTACCTTATCCTAAAATTCATGTATCTTTGCGGTGACAAAGCCCATATGGGAAAACGGTTATTAATACAGTGACATGCCATTCAGATAATTTTTTTATTTGCTTTTGATGAAAACCCACACAAGGTCAAGAATGGATCACAGATATTTATTATCAGTGGTACCATGGGAAAAATGGGAGAAGGCAACAGTGTCAGTGTCATTACAATCCAGATATGGTAAAAACTAAAATCTGGTGCATACAAATTTCAACTTTCCAGATAATAAGAATTTAATTCCAGAAAGAAGTAGTTTCTCCATAAAAAAAAGTTGAATAATTCCAAAATAATATAATACTGTAGTTTAAGAACAACCTAAATAAACTGTAGCGTTGGAATTCTTAAAATGGTTACTACTTTTATGAACTTAGGATTTTTATGATTAATAATAGAAGTGCAAAAAATACATTTTGTAATACGATTAAGTTTTTTGTTTGGTTTTTTTTTTCCCCATGAAATTTACTTTTGGGGAAATATACTTTTTTCCTTCTTTTGAGGGAAAGAACAAATGAAAACTCTCTGTTAGCTGATTAAAGATTTTTTGGCATACAGAGCATGGAAATTCCAAGACTGCAATTTTTAATATTCTTTTTTATTTTTAGGTTGTGAATATAATCTTGGAAAATAAACCAGTATAAATTCATTAAGTATTGACTTTAATTTATTGTGCAACTAATCTGAAATGATAGGGCTAAAAGCTATGAACTATCTTCCTTTATAGTAAAAATGTGTTAACACTGAAACGTACTGATGAAGTTCATGTTTGCAACAAATGTTTTTCTACCACAAATCTATACAGTTCTTTGAAAGACAAATAAATATCCATTTATACTGCTTATGAAACTTTTAGTATAAATCCTGAAACTAGATTTTAAGAGAGAGAAAGATATAATACCTATTTTAGTTATTTCTAAGTTTAGAAAGAATTTTCAGAATCTGTAACTTCATATTATGAATTTACAGATTTTCCTGAGTTTTGTTTAAATTGAAAAGTAAGTTTTCCTGTATCAGCTGTATTGCTCTAAGAACCAATTGTATTGATAGAATGTTTCACAGAGCAAGTGTGGCTTATTAACATATTTAATGCACAATATGCAGCAAAATGTATTAATTTCTTTGAGTACAATTACAATTGGGTCTATACCTGAAATAAAGAGATTGCTACTTCTAAACAGACTTTTTTCTTTTTTATCACTATTCTTCTGTCAGTTTTATAAGTTTAAATACTCTTTGAGGAAAAGATAGGATATTCTTTATCAAAAATGTAATAAGATGCCTTCTGTAATATACAGAACCACATATTCAATCAACCTTTAAATACAGAAAGATTTTCTATGAGCTCTATTTTTAACAGTCAGGCAATGCTGGTCAAAACAAATGATATTGTCTTGATAACAACAATTACCAGTTCAAATGGCCTAGTCTTTTCTCTAATGACTATATCTGTTGAAGGAGCATCCTGTTTGGGAACATCTGTTGAACTTCGAAGCTTACTCATCCTTGGAGACTTGTTTTCTATCAATGGCTGCTATAGCAGATTGGAGATGATGAAATCTCTGCTTAGGTTCTCACACAGCTGAACACTGTTCCCTGATGAAGAAGCCCTAGGAGGTTATGGGAATCGCTGGTGATGTGCCTTTGTGCACTGATTGTCCCTGGCCTTCATCTCTGAGGAGCACTAACAAACATGAAAAAAGTTATTCATCACTGGTATAACACTGTAGACTTCCAAGGTGCTCTGTGAATCTGTAGGAAGAGGTACTCTGTGTTGATAAGAACTTGCTTTCCCTCTTTAGCATCAGTGAGTGAGTGTGGTGCTAGCTACCTCGCCCAAAAAACTGTTTCAAAGCCAAAGGGAAATACATCCGAAAATAAACATGAAAGCAGAAGGCTACACATGAGGAGCTCTGGTCATGTACATCCTGTTGGGTCACGGGCTTGCTCCACCCCTAATAGTTGGATTCTTTTAAACAGAGTAGGAGTGAAATGATTGTATTTGAGCAGTGTTATCATTACAGAAGTTCTCTGTAGTTCATCCTCAAGCTTTGTCCTTTCATGCAGTTGCAAACTGATTCAAACCCAGACAGGAAGGGAGTGAATCTGCTGAGAGGTGACTTATTTTTAGAGGTCTTTCCTACCACAGTGAATTACTCAGCCTTCCTTGGATAACATACAAATAACCAATTTCCTTTTGTGTGGAATAAGATTATGTTAAAAGTTACTGAACATGCTTTGAGAAACATTTGATCTTGAGTAAATGAAGAGCAGCTGTTACTTCGGTATGCAGTAACTTTGGAGAGAGGGAGTCTTGGCCCCTGTAAGGTCAGAATGAATATTTTAATTCTTTTTTATTCATATTCAGCAGCACTTACACATCTTGTAGTCTGATAAACGGTAGCATAACTTGCTTCCTGCTTTTGCCCATCTGATGATAATTCAGTAGCCCTCAGCAGACTTCACTGCTCTGAAATGATAGCTTTGGGAGAAGCAGCTTTCTTACCATCTTTGTTTTCTGAACACTGTGAATGTTAGTTTTTAATGAGCTAGTTTAAAAACAGATCCCCTGTCAGAACAGAAGAAATTTTACATACTGTTTCAATGGAATGCTGTGTAGGAAATACACATATGAAATGGCATGCTGACTTAAATGTTGTAGCACTGTTCAGTGAGATTTCTGAATAAGGCTTAAGTTCATCAGAATTGAGACCACAGCTCTCAGTGCATTTGCATGAAATATCGGTTTGTTTTTTTAAGGTATATCTAATTATATCCCTTATATCAAGGTATAATATAATCTTATGCCTCATTCTATGTGTCAGGATTATGACGGTAGGAATTATGAAGACACTGTAAAAAAACATTAATGAAAATGAACATGTAAGGATTTTCATTTGTTTTATCCATTTGGCCACGCTGTAAGTACATTATTTATCACAGCATGTTACTGAATCTCACGTAGGTGTTTTGCAGTGTAATGCAGTAGGCAACATTTCAGAGAGGCAGCCTTTTCCTTGCCTTAGGCTGCTGGAAAATATGTTACATTGTTACTTGAGAATGTTCTTGCTTCTTTCTGTGGTAGACTCCTGAATACTTCAACATGTTTAAGGAGTATTAGGAATCTCATGTAAATGTCAGTACTTTCTAATGCACCTTTTCACCAATGAATATTCCATACCAGAATTTTTTTCCAGTTCATTTAAGTGAGAGATTAAATTTGATCTGAGAAATGAAATATTGGGAGGGGGGAATCAAACAAAAAATCAGATTCATGTCCAGTCCCTAAACTATCAGCTTGATTTATGGTATACTACTCTACCATTTTATTGCCCAGTAATCAATTGCAGAAGTCTTTGCTCTGATTTACTGATTTCCCAGAGGCAAACATAGTAGAGGTATAAAACTATAGTTAATAGAATATAGAATATTTAGCTTTGCAGGATGGGTGATCATGTGATTTAAAATAGTGAAGTGCTTGGAGACCCACAAAAGTATAAAAAGGTGGTCATGGAACACTCAGCTGTCTTTACCTGCTTCATGTCACGCTCTGCATTGACTGCTCAAACTCTACCTTGATGTTTTGTCTCTCTAATGGGGTTTTATTTGAGAAATGTGAAAGTGATCAAATTGTAGTAGCCTGCATTTGCAATGTAGCTGGAATACTGTGTTCACCAACCTCTCAAATAGCCATCTTGTCAGAATAAGGAAGAATTATTCCATGTTATCAGATACAGAATACAGCACAGAAGGAAGACATAGAAGGACCCAAGTGTATGGAATCTGTTGCCTTATCCTGTCTGCAAATCTTCAGCTGATGACCAATTCAAATTTGTATGCAAAGAAACAGAGCTAGCGTGAGAGACATTGAAAAACGAAGTGATGATAGGCAAGCAGGAGATTTTTTTCCTAGAGTAACACATGGAACGAGGAGGAATATAAAAAGTCCTCCTCCCCTCCCCAGCTTTAGAATATGACAGTAAACACAGAATTGGCAAGATGTGAGCAAAGCTTTGAAAGTAACTAACATCCCACCTTCATACCTTCTGTGTTAATACTGATAAAGCATGTGAGTGAGTAGCAGGGAAAGATTCCAAAGTTGTTATTATACCAAGAAGAAGTGCCAGATTGCGCTCCCAGTTTTGTTGGTGTGAATTGAGCATATTTCAAGTGAATACAGTACAATTGCTTTGATACACGTGGAGCTAAGTGGGAGGAGAGTCTGGCCTTTAGTGCTGCTGTTATATTGGCTTTGACCATCCTTGTAATATGCTTTTAGGGTTTTTTCTCTTGTTTTGCTTTGTCAAACATTTCTAATTTTACTGAGTGATGCTCTGTCTGGTAGAGCAGATTTAAATGAGTATGGAATGGCATTCTATCCTCAGTAGCCAGACTTACATTGGAACAAGCCGTGTTTGTCAGCATAGCAACACAGTGACTGCTGCTTTCATTTGGGTGTATTAATCACTTCATGTTTTAAAAAATGGATGCAGATTTTGTGAATGTTGTTTATGACAGCGTATCTCCTAAGGTAACCTTCCTGGCCATTGGTAGTGGAGAAACGTGTAGGAACTAGATTTTTCACTTCAGTAATGCAGCTTTTCTCTTGGCGTGATATGTACGGATGGAAGTGTACAGGTCTTTTGATAGAGTCTTGCTATGATACGTTCTTTGCTAAATAATGGCATTATGACTGAAAAATTCATAATCAATAATTGTCCACTGTTTCAGATAATTTGCTGTGCCATTATGTATGATATTCAATATTGTCAATGAGGCAGAATTTCTGCAGAAGATCAAAGGATCCAGTTAGTTTTAACTCTGTGGGTTTCCTTTTCTTTGTTGTTATCCTTGGTTTAAGGTGACAGACGCAGGCACTTTAGACACCCCTTAAGCGACTGAAAAGATTGAAAAATAAAAAGCTGATTGGAAAGGCCTCATCCTTCCTCATGTCTCTGCAACAAACTTTCTTGGTGTATGTTCTTGTATGTCATCCCTATAATCAGTTTGCACCTCCCTCTCCCGGTTTATTCTGAATCTATTTCAATAGCAACATTTTGTGACTGTGTCACTGATCACCATGCAAAGGTGGAGTAAGGCTTTGTAGACCTGATTTCTCTTAAACCATACTAGCATGTCATTTCTCTTAGGTGCAATTCTGTATCACTGTAGTAATGCCCATCAACTTGAAGCCCCTGTTGAATCCTATTATACCAGACACTGTGCAAAAATATATTGTCATTCCTGTTTACAGCCCTTGTAAATGTTTATATGTTTATTAGCACTTCAAAGAGTCTTAAATTATATTGCAGAAAGCTTGACTTATTTGAGGTTCCTTCTTGGATAAAAAGAAATGGAAACATCCAGCGAGCATGTCAGTCTCCCTGTTAAGTAATGCCTTTATTGGTTTTCTCATATTTTGTCATGGTTAGAGGTAACGTTGAAAAATATGGATTCATCTGATTTTCAAGAAAAGAAATTATTTTGATTAATTCCTAAAATATGTAAATTACAGAAGAACATCTGACAAACTGAAATGTATACACTTACAGTCTGCAGATGTTTTTGAGGCTGCTATTTTTCTTTGAAGCTTTACTGCCAAACTTGCACTTTCTATAACCAGCTTTTTTATTAGCAAAAAAAGTGCTTTTCATCCTCAGCAGATTGTATTATTAAATGTGGTATCTCTAAGCATGATGTGCTAAATGGCAAAAACATATATTACAAAACACAACTGGGAGCCTGCGAATCTTATTTCAGGGAGCAAAATTCTGGTCTTCCATTAGTTCATTTTTATTAGATAAAAATGTCTTTCAGAAGAATCATAAAATTTGAAGCTTAAAAAATAATTTCTAGCTTTTTTCCCAAACATACTTTTTAACTATCAAATATGTGTCTCATTCTCATCTGTCACAGAGAAAAAAAATGCATAATACAGAATTCTGTCTTTGTAGATATGTGTGCGTATATAATCTGCGATCTATCTAACATGTATTGTGTATATATATTACTACATTAAATTCATATTTGCCTTGTCAAACTTCTGTGTCAGATTGCCTGGAGCTTTGGTTCTAACTGCATTTGTGGTTGGCAGTGTCCTTTCCTGCCTTAGCATGGATACCAAAGCGATCAACTGCATGAGGCTTTGCTTACACTTCTAAACTTTTGGATTTGACACAGACCGTCTGTTTCTTAACTCAACTGTGGAGTCATATGTGGATGAGGTTATTTTGGAGATTGATGCTTTCTGATCTTCTGGTCAGTGTTATCATCTCAGTCCTTGGTTTCTTTTCAGATGAGTCGTGCTTTTTCTTCCTTACACAAAAGGTTAATCTATTATTACTGGTTCCTCCAGGTTCTTGAGAAAAATAGTAAGCCCTTAGAAGCTTCCTTTTAGCAATGAGTTTTTGTTGCTTTACAGCAATGGATATGGTTGTGTGTTCCTCCAAGGCTATAGAATGCATGCTTGCACGCTGCATTTGAATGGGTGCTTTCTGCTTGTCCTATATAATGGGTCAGGTAAATAATGTGATACCATTTATTAGATCAATGGATATGTTTTAATATTGACATTTTAAAAATCCATTAGCTTAAACCTGCTGGCATTGAAAAAAATTAGAGAACTTTTTACAATAAGATCTGTGGCAGTGGAAGATCTTATGCAGATTAACACAAATCAAAAGCAAGGCTATTGTATTATATTGTTATTATTATTTTTTATTCTGATAGTCTTGTTTAGTTTATAAAATATTTTGTAAAAATATTGTAAAAGTGTTCACTTTCATGTAGCAAGAAAAATGAAACCTACAAGTCCTATTTAGTGGAATGTAAATTCCCCCTTCCTTAAGGAAGCACTCCCTTGAATGAGCATTCAACACCTTAAAACTCAAAACAAGCTAAACCCCAGACATTATCAATTTATTAGGTATATGGGTTAATAAATGGGCTCAAAAAGAGAGTGCCCTTTGCTTGCCTTAGTACAGTTCTGATAGATGTCTTTTCCTGGTCATAATCAGAGCTGTAAGGTTCAACGTTTGCCCTTTCTCTTAGACTGGTTCCTCCCCTCTTTTCATCCATGGTGAAACCCTACCTTATTGAAGTCAATGAGCATTGTGGGATTTCAACCCAGGTAATTACTAATTGCTTCCTTCTCCTGTATAATATGCAGCACAGGCTGTTGACAGTAGGTTTAAATCCTCTTTACCCTCTTCCCTTCTGTAACAGTTTCTATCCACTGACATAGCTGATGCAACGTGAGAGCATGAGGCTGGAATCACTCAAATGATTTTGTGGCTTAGTAGTTTAGGGGTGCTTATCAAAATGGTCAACCCAATACTTGTACTGAGGTAAACTGTATCAAACGCTTAGAAACTCTAGGCATCCCAGAGGTACACTTAAAAATGAAGATATAAAAGACTAAGAATGAATATGGAATATCTCTCCTGTGGCAGAGAATAAGAATTACAGGGGCCAGCCTGTCATCTGTGCTGATTATGGCCGGTCCCAGATATCAAGAAGAGAAAGAGATTTAAAAAACCACAAATAATCCATGTGCTTGCTTTTCAATCAATCCTTGTTTCAATCTGAGCAGTGGAACTCCAACACTTACTGTTCTCAGGGTTAGTGGGTGTTGCTCTAATTCCATTAGTTCAGTGAGCTACAAAATTCCTAGAAATCTGTTCACCAGCAATGTGAAAATACCGGGCCTGAAACATGCCCCGAGGGGCCTGCAGGCCCTCTGAAATGTTTAAATCTCAAGGGGATTTGTGGAACAACCTGTTCATGGATAGTTTTTTTTCTTTTCGTGAATGGTTGTTCATGCCACAAATATTCAAGAACAGCACATAATAAGACATGGTGGCCTTCTAAGGCATGTGCTCCCTGTATTTTTATACTCTGTAATGAAGTGAATGTTCACAGAAATTATGTTTTCATCTAATATTTCTGTTACAGGCTGTTGTTGAAATCGGTCATTTATCAGAATTTGTGGATTCATGCCGTCAGTCTGATGTGATGCTTAAGGCTCAATTTCTTTATCCTTCATCTCATGCCTGATTAGATAAGACCATTAGCATGTATTTCTTCTGAACTCTGCTTAAAATAGTTTCTCAGTTAACTCTCAAATGAAGAAGTTAAAAGAAAACTGAAACTCACAAATAAAAGTTTACACACTAAATATCTTCTGACTGAACTTTACTTATGTTCATTTTAAATTACATTGATAAAATACTCTTGTCCTTCTAGATACTGTACTTAGCTCTAAGGCAGGTTTGTATATCATTTGTTTGAGGGTGATAAATAATCAGCATTTAAAATTAAACCTTGCCATCATGCATTTCGTACTTACTGATATAATTCAGCTTACTTACAATTTAACCTCTGACCATTTCCTGGGTAATTTCTATTTGATTTTGCATTCTACCTCTCTCTTGACCTTTGAAAAATATCTTTTCTGACTACCAATGCAAACCATTTTCTTGGAGTATTGACCACTTCATTTTCCAAAGTAGACAAACAAATTTTATTCTATTAATTTCCACAAAACCCTATCTAGACATTCCTGAGTACAGGTTAGTGGAAACAGGTACAATATCATTGTTTTGTTTTAGCATAATAAAAATATGCATTACAATACGATTTTTGTATGACCTGGTCTTTGAGAAACTGAGTTCTTCAAAGAAATCATGCTGTTCTGAAAGGACTGAGTTATAAGGGAACTTGTTTGAGTTACTTAGGCTTTTATGCTTAATTCTCTCTGGGGATAATGCTGGAGACTCTCAGTACAATTAAAGAAAGATTAAAAGCTCAGTACAGGCTTATTTTCTCTCTTCTTTCTTTCTGCCAATACCCTTCAAGCCTGTATCCTCTCTAGAAGCATGAAACATTTTTCAAAGGCCTTTTTTCTTTCTACCATAATTTCTCAGGCAGTTTTCTGGTATGCGTCTCTTCCACAGATTTATGAATATGGTTTCTCTTTCTGCATTTGTCGCTTTTGTTCCTGCTAGCATTTAATGCCAGTTTTGTTGATCTCCGGTTAGGAGTTCATTGGGTATTTCTCCTTAGGTTTATCTGTGACATTTAGATCCTATTAGATAACCAGGGATGACCAAGCAGTTAGGAGATCATTCTTGCACTGTTGAAGTTGGTGAGAATTATGCCATCACTTAGTATTTCTTAGTACAGTCGCTCTGCAGAGCTAAAGAAGTGAAATGTAGTAAAATTGTAGACAGTTAAGCAGATATGTCTGAGTACACTGATGGAGTAGCAGATTTGATTACTGAGAAGGTACCCGTTTTACATAATGCTTTATCAAAGAACTACACTTCAATCTAAGCATGTAATAGCTGGGGCATTTACCTATGCTGTTGCTATGGTATGGTTGAAAGATTATATGCTTTGAGATTACAACAGAAGTTCACATCAAAACTCTCATCTTTGCAGGTTGTTTCTGTCTGATGTATTTACATACATCTGCCATATGGAGTTGCCTCACAGAGTGTGTTACTTCCATCTGATCTCATATACAAAATGTACTTTGTGTCATTTTATTCTGAGACAGACTTTTCCTGTTTTAAGAACAGAATGTAGATTTTTCTGCCTTTTAACCTTTCTGAAGAATTACTTTGATATGACTTCAGAAAATGATGCATGCTACCAGTCAGCCCACAAGTATTGATACTTGAATGGATTGTTGTCAACTTTGTATTCTAAAATTTTGTAAAAGTGTGAGGCACAGGAAATCCTGGAAATGCTTCAAGCCCTAGCAATGGTAGGAATATAGATTTTACTACCATAAGAATTCTCTAAGGGATTGATTTTACATGGGCATCCATACTGTTAATCCAAGTATTATTACAGAATGGTACGTGAATTACCTTTCCTGGTATCCATTAACTGGACAATGTCTTTGGATAAGAATTGAGTTAATCTGTATTGAATAAAATGTAATGAATGGTTGTGATATTCAGAAACAGACCATGAGTTATATTTTCCCTCCTTATTTAACAAAATAATTCATACTACTGGTATGAATTTTATGCTTTTTAATGTGTGAGAAAACAGTAGACCCACAAAAAACAACCCATGTCTTTATATCTGCCTACTCCCCTGAGGGAGAAAAATGGCAAAGCTCACTCTTTATGGTAGTATGTATATGTAAAAATAATATCAAATATCTAGAAAGAAATAGATTTTTGACTGTGATTGACTATTTATTCTTCCTTGTACCCAGTTAATGCAAAGCTTTAGCTTGTTTCTTCTGTCCTTGCCAATTAACATTTCTATTGATTTTTCCTTTAAAGTATACCTTTACTGCTAAAACTTTCTCTTCTTTATTTCAGTCTACATATGCATATCTTCATTATCTGATAATGCTGTTGCCACATGTACAAAGGAAAATGGTTAATTTAATATGCTAAAGAGCTTTATACAGAAGGAAAAAGCAACTTTTACTTTGAAAGCTGTTAAAGTAATAGTGAATGCTATCTTTATATTAGATGTGTACTTTTTAAATGAATGGTTTTGAATGGCTTGCTTTATGTGAGTAGAATTTGCTATAAGAGATGCCCATGTGACTGTCCCCAAAATCAGATTGCTCAGCGTGATGAAAATAAATAGAAACATATATGGAAGTTTTGATACTATAGAAAAGAAAATCTCTTAATGTTGCTAGTTTAATTTGCAGACTGTAAGCAGGGCACGTGCTGCATTACTGGTCATGAACGTGCTGCCTTCTGTAGTGGGACCTTTATCTTGGCATTTTTACTGCCACAGCAGTGCTTATCTGTTTACACTAGGCATTAATCACAAACTGCTGCATAAGAGAAATCAAGGGAAGATATTCTTATTTTGTTAAATACTCTGCACGGTGAGAGAGCAGCAGCATGGATTACGTATTTGGAATCTTAACAATTACCTCTTGCTAACAGTATGTAGAAAGGCACGATATTCTTAAGCCAAACCTGACCAATTACACTAATTTCACTGCAATAATGGACAGTAGAATTTGCCGTGCCTGTGGCAAAAGGCTCCACATACTATGTCTTCTGTCTTTTGCTGTGACCGATACCTGCTATTTCAGAGAAGCTTGTAGAAGAGCCCTCAGTGAACTGTTTATGTATTGTAAAAACCGTGTGCAACAGCATAGCATACTGCATAAATAAAAACCTGTCATGCTTCCTCCTCATCAGTCTTCAAGAGTAGGACTGGTTCTGTCCTTTCTTTTGAAACTAAATTAATGAGATCTTTATTTCCATTTCTCTCATTCCATTCACTCTCTCCATCTCCCCTCCGGAGAGCTATTGGTCCGTATTGTATGCTCTCTAAAGTTTTGTCTTTGCACATTTTAAGTATCCATGCCAAATGGCTTGTGAATGGGTGCTGCTTTTGGAGAAACATTCCACAGCCAAGTGCATCACATGCTACTAATAAATTTATTCTGATTTCCCCTCCAAAATTTGTTTTCAGAGTTCATTCTTTGGTTCTTGTCTGTACTGCTTTCATGCCCCTCAGATGATTTCTCTCTGTCGTCAGTATTTATATCCTTCACTATTAGCACACTGTGGTCATGTCTATGTTTTGGTCATAACTTAAAAAAACCCAAACCATCACATAACTGTTCTTAATTTTCCTGAAATGCCATCATGCTTCTTTGTATGAGCTCTGTGGAAAACAAAATTATATGACCCTGTCTTTCATGTATGTCTGGAACATACCTAATCTGATGTTTACTCTCAGTTTTACATGCCAGAATTTGCTAATTGTTGAGATGACAGCATTTTGCTATTGTATTAAGAAAGACTGTCACTGTAGTTAAACTTATATAAATATCTATACAGAGCTAATGATGGCAGTGGGAGGTGTGCTGTATACTCCAACTATGTTCAGGATTATTGCTTCCTAGACTTTGCTCACTCACTAGCTCTATGTAAATGATGTCTCCACTGAATCTTTCCAAATGGATCTTTTCCTCAGCATTGCTAATTCCGTAGAGACTTATGTATTACATTTATTTTTTGTCCAGTGTTTTTATCTTCTTCTCTAGTGTTTTCATAATATGTTATCAAGTTGTTTATTCTCCCTTTGAGTCTATGAATAAAAAAAAAATCAGAACCCAGCCCTTTAGTACTTCTTTAGACACCTCCTTTTTATGCGTTGCCGTGTTTCATTATCTTTTGTTTGCAGTTATTTAGCCAATTGTTAATTTGCATTACAGTGCTTCTACCCAAGGCATTTTCAGGTTTTTTAAGATGAGCTATGACTATTAAATATTTTACTGATATCCAAATATATGACAGCTACTGCATTCCTTTCTTCCACTACTTTAGTGATTAAAAGAAAAAACAGCAACCCACATGTAAAGCCTCCAACTTTGGTTAAATCAGTTTTGCTGCTTTACAGATTTGTTTCTGTTAACTGTGAGTGAGGGCTCTCTGATCTAACTGTGGTGATGTTTACTGCTTCACTCTTGAAAAGTAATTTCCAAGTATTTTTGGTTTTATGTTAATTGTAAGGTACTTTAGTACATGGTGCTAGATACAGCCTGGTCTGAACTAAAGTGGTTAGTGCTGGTGTAAATTATGCCATCCATGTGCATTGGATGGAAAATAGTGGAAAATTACTGCAGTTCTGGTATTGTAAAGGTTTACAGATTCAGTTGTGAAAATTCACTCTCAAATGAAAGAAGGAAAAGTGTATTAGAAAATCAGGTATTGACAAGAATATATAATTCCAATTCTTTTTCTCTCTTACTCACCTGTTTTCATTCATCTCCTGAGTTATTCCTAGCTGTCCCAGGACAAAATTCTCCACAGCATAAACTGGTGCAGCCTGCATTCTGTTATTCTTTGGCACATCTGCTAACACTTAAATTAAAGCAAATTAAGGTTTTTATTGGCACTGCCTCACAATGACCTCTTATCATGATTATTTTTCTGCTACATTTGCCCCTCTGTCAATATGTACATCATTAAATAAATAAAAACCATAAATTCTGAATGATGTCTTGTCTCAGTGAATACTGTTGGTTACTCTGTAATATGATAAAGTGTTTATTTCCACATTGTGGATGTCCTTTGGTGTTTGTGGAGTAGCCCTTTGTGCCCATGTTGCAAGAAAGCGTGAGGAGGAAGGAGTGACCCCAAACTCACCTCCAGCTTCACCTTTTTGCTTCATGTCACATTTTGTTCTCCAGTCAAAAATTGACTGGCTAACTGCTTAGTAGCAACTAATCAAGGTCAGGAAGATAAAGCAGAAATATAATAATTATACACTGTATTTTGCAGAAGCTGCAACATTCAAAGTATGCACAGTTGCTTTCAGTGACTAGTAGAAATTATTTCCAATCTCCTCCTATGCAGGATTTCTGTAAATATTCAAGTGTAAGTATACTAAGCAACTTCATTCTGTTTTCAGAATGAAATTGCTCATCAGAAGTTTGATTATTAATGTTGTGCTCATCCCTCTGACATGGCTGAAACAAGTAACTTTAGTTTCTGTGCCCGCTCAACAAACCTGATGCTTGTTGGCCTCCTGACGATTACTCATTTATGTTCTCACAATGTCTTTGATTTCCAAAATGTGGTAATGTTAAACAACCATAGCTCATTTTTCAATCACATTTTAGTACCAGGTCCATCTCCTCTTTGGACTCTTGGCTTTTTACTAGTGCATGATTGCCTTTACCTTTTGCAGCACACTTCTTTGAGAAAACTGCTTTATAAAAGTCTTATTGATTGAGATTAGAGGGTGGTGCTAGGAACCAGAAACTTATAAAAGCTTTTCTGCACAGAAAAGTGAAAAAAAAATGCACCAAGTATCATGAGTTCTCATAATCAAATCCAAGCTTGTTAAAAACAAAGAAAAATGTGAAAAGAAATCCCCCCTTGAAAAGAAACAGTGTACTTAGCATGTCTAGATTTCCTTATTCCAAACTTAGTTGCAGGTGGAGAAGGTTATAATATCTAATGAACAACTCATGGCATTGACCTCTGGATAAGAAACCTGTCCCACATTCACTGTATGTAATGTTACCTCTTTACCTAAGGTAGCTGTCTACATTTGCCAAAACAATTTGTCCCTGTTCTCTTCACCCAAGTTGGCTTTTGACATTCTCTAATGTTTTTTCTAAGTGTGGTCTAAAATGTGTCTTACAATGGCCTTTACACATGGACTTTCTGAAGCTTAACATCTTCTTGTGAGGCCATGTCTGTCCTTTGGGCAGATGCACCATCCTCAATTGAGGAAGCTATTTCATCTGGCTGGGTTTGAAGGCTTTAAAGCTAAGTTTATCTCTCTTGGTTATTAAATATACATTTAATGATAGATTCAGCATGCCAAAGATTCTTTAAGGGAAAGCAAGGAATAAAACACTTACAATGTTATGTTGCCATGCAGTAAGACAGTTTAAAATTGTCATAATTTATTTTGTCTTCAACCTGTAGTCTGATCTGATGTGGGAAGTGGCTGATTGTTAGCTATTCAGAAGGATAAGATGTAGGCTTGTGCTTTCCATCTATTCAGCTTTTTCCAGTGACTCTCAGTACAGTGTTGTTTGGCAAGTGGGTTCTGTAGCCCATGGGACAGCATATAATCTCTTCTATTTTGTTCTTAGTTGATCCTTGCTGCTTACGTAGCCCATGTTGTGGCCTGTGCAGTTCGCAGCTAGTGGACTCCCATGATTTTTAGGGATCTCTATTTCAAATCCCATCTCAAGTTTATTTTGAAAGAAAGGTCCCTGTTTTTCTTGCAGAGAGTTTTTCTTGGTTTCTGTGTTGTTCTCTGTGGAAAGTGTAAGATGTGCCAGCTCTGCTACGCAGCTATTGTGATTTCTAGCTGCAAAAAGCTCATATAAACCTGTTTCATGAAAATCATAAGTCTTTTTGCAATTTTGATCAAGGCATTTAATTTTACCCTCTTGCTTTCTCCATATACAAAGTGAGAAGATAGTATATATTTGTTTCCTGAAAGCTTTTTGGTGATTGTTGAGTGGTTGAACAAGCTATAAACATCCAGATGTATCATATGCAACACTTACTTGAACACACAGACTCTCAACTGAAGAGATTGCCCTTTACTATGCTTTCTTGGGGCCTCAGCACAAGCAACTAGGTGCTCTCTCTGTGAGGGGATTCCGACTGTGCCTTAAAAATTCTGTGGGTTTTTTTTTTTTTGTGTAGTTTTTGCTAGGTTTTAGATGTCTCCCAAAGAATAATCTTATTGATCATTTAACCTCCAAAATTCTTCCTGCCTGTTTCAGTCTAATATTTCACATTTTAAACAAATTAGTTACTTGCATAAATAAGCACTCTGATATCTTATCTGTGGTTTTGAGAACCTGCATTTTTTTTACCTGCATGTATTTATTTGCTTGAAATTGAAGTGGGCTTGGAATCAAGAATAAATTAGAAATGCATTTAAAAGTCTGCTTTTAAAATAATTTTTTTTCCTGAGCAACACCCTGTTCACAAAACATTGTTTTGTTCATTCCTTTTTTCCCCCAATTAGCTATCTTCCCTGTTAGTAAGGTTTTAATGTGTTTTTTTTCAGTAGAGAAGTCATGTTTAATTAAAAGTTACTTGCATGTTTTCAATTATAGATGATAATTTGTTTGACTTTACACTCTCAATTGCCTTGAGTAATTTCCTGTAGAAATACATATAATACATTTGCATGTTTGAAGTATTAGGGTGTCATTTGCATAGCTTGTGTGTAACACTTAAGCAAACCACTGGGGCTTAGGAAGGACAGATGATGCTTTTTAGTGGCAAACAGTGATACAATGGGTATTCTTTCTTCTCCCTGCTGAATAGATACAGAACAAACTTTGTTGAGAGAACTGGAAACTAAGTTATCAAACCAACATGTTTTTCAGCAAATGATTGGGAGTTAAGCAAGTGGGCCAGCAGTAATGTTATGTTCATATTTTTGCTTGACGTAAGTCAATGCAGATTGATGTTGATTCTTACTTCATGGCCTCATGTAGTGTAGCAGAGAAAATATATATTAACACATCCCAGTTGGTATATGTCAGAATTCCATCACAGATAAAGCTGTTGTAGTTTTTAGCTGCTGGAGAAGAGATGGTAGGAGGTTTAAATTTTATTGCAACCATGTATTAAAACCACATTTTGTTTGGTCTACGAAAATAAATTCTGTGGTAAGTCCTTGAGTGGAACATAGTATATATGGTTCTGCTCACCCACATTTAGAAGAGATGAACTCAAACTGGGATAGGTGCAGAGAAGGACTACCATGGTAAGGGAGAGAGTGTCTATTTTATATGATAAAAGAGCATGTCTTGGTTAGTCTGTTGATGTGAAAGCTGATAGGGAGTATGATTGCTGTCTATAAATACGTAAGACCACCATTCAGGGGAAATAAACTGTTAAAGGACAGTGCTGCTCAGGAGGAGGTGGGTACTAATGCAGCTTGAGTGTACATTAGAAGTTTCTTTCTAACCATCAGAGCAATGAGGTTCCAAAACAAACTTCTAATGGGAGTCTGGGGGCAAAAAAAATGATATGTTTAAAGTAGAGTTGAATTCTTTTTTTAGAGTAATTTTCTGTGTGTACCTGCAATAGCAGCTGCAATGCTGTTTCTACACCAGATTTCAGTACCATGGCTAAATACCTTTTTCCTAGTGCAGCAAAGACCTACATGAAACCATGGGATCCAAATTTTGTTTCCGTTCTTAGCGAAAAAGTGTCCTCACAACTGATACTGCCTTTAGAATTGACAGCACTTTTCACTTGTGTTTGCCACATCCATGTCACGCTGCTTTTTGTTGGTGGAAGCCTGTCAGGAAGGTCAGCATCATTCTGTCCCCTCTCTGATGTAGTGAATCTTGAATTCTTTTTTGGTATTGTAGCATGTTTCTCCACAGAAGGGGAGGAGCACTCTTAGGTGGAGCACTGCTGGAGGAGTAGAGCTGTTTCTTTAGGACACTGTCCTGAGGCATGAGAGCTGGGAATTTGAATCTCATTCCCCAGAGAAAGCAACTGAAGGTAGAATTACTGCTCTTTGGGTGAGCCCAGTCTTGAGGATTCAAAGCCAGATGGAAGCGCAGCACCCCGCCTCCATCTTTCTTGAGCTAGGGACCTTCAGTTCTTTGAATGTGTGGTGGTAGGCACCTATCATCCAGACAGACTTCTCAAATTCAAAATCCTAAGGTGCTTACTCAGCATTTGCAAGGAGCTGCCTGAAGGCTGGGAGGGCATGAGGTTGAAGGTACATCAGCTCCTCAGTGTTTCCGTTTAGCCAGCTGCTGGCAGCTCAGCATTGGGGATGCTTTGGAACTCTTTTTTCAGGTACCTTTCCTCAGGAGAGTCTCACTCTGGCTTCTGGATGCCCTTCTGCAGTCACTTGTTTCATTCCTCATCAACAACACACAAAAAGAGGAGGAAAGCTGGGGAAGCTTGAAGAAGTCATGTGCAGTCCCGCACCTAGATCTAAAACTGCCTTTGTAACAATTCTGTGTTAATGAGCATGCTTAGGTCTTTGTTACATTCTGTCCCTAAGGTTGCTGTGCTCCTGTGGCAGGTGTAAAAATAAGTATATGTAAAATCCAGAAAGCACTTTGAAATGGATATTGCCACATTTTGCCACAGTAGACTTTCACATTAGAGCAAAAATAGCCCCTCTTTGTTTTAGGGTTTATTATAAAGTAATGAGTTAATTCTATTTCCTTCCTTCTTTCTTTCCTGGTTTCCTGTTTAGGGTAAGACATTCCACGTAATGTTTTTCTAAAATGAATGCTGATAATAGACAGAGAATAGGTCTTCATGAGTAGCTGAAATTTTTCTGCTATTCAAATATTACTAGTGTTTAAGTGGCACATATTTCTTGTTTAATATTCAAGTATGGCATTTGCTTCGTAAAAGCAGAGGAATACTTATCTTCTGTGATCAGAAAAAGTAGCAGCTAGGAAGAGCAGTGATGTGAGTCATTTTGACAGTGAGCAAACTTGTCAGAATGTTCACATTTTCAAGACTAGATGGTCTAAGACAGCCATTTTTTCCTAAATATTTTTCAAAGTCCTGATGAAAATTTAAACAGCTGTGTCTCATGTTGTCTTGAATTGGAAAGATCATGAATTAACAATTGCATTTTACTGCTAAAATACTACTTATTTACTGGAAAGTCAAAATAGTAACAACAAGGTTCAGTCAGGTTCTTTGTAATACTTTTAATAGCTGAATTCAGCAATTGCATAGTGTAAAAAATGTCAATCCTAAGGAGAAAAGAGAGAATTTGTAATGAATACATACACTGTAAGGCACTGAAATAATTTTTAACCAAATGAGTTTATATGTTAAGTATCTTTAACATATAAGGTATTTAACTTGCTTTTTTTCATAAGCCCTGTTTGCATTAATTAATTTCACATTGTCCACTTCTTTGGGATAAACTAGAATTTCACTGTGCATATAATACCTTTGTGTTACAAAGTGAAAATGCCATGGTTTTGGCTGAAATGTTAGCGTATTACAGCCATCTCTTGCCTAGGGCCATCTGCATAGGATAATATTCCTTTAACAGAATAAATCACAAAAAGACTATAGCAGACTTATTGGAACCATTGTTCTGTATCTCTGACTACTGTTCTTGCCAAAGATATTAAAAAAGAGGCTCAGTGGATAAAAACATGGTATTTGTGTGAGACTACCTGCTTTGCAATGGTTTCAGAAAGAAAAAAAAATTGTGCTACATTTACTGGCTCTTTAATTCGGATTGCCAATGATAATGCAGTCTACCGCTAAAGAAAGGTAGGATGCAGAAGCAGAAACATTAGTGCTAATCTGCTGCAGAAGGACTAGATAAATCAGCACAGCTCTCATACATCACTAAGAGAGAAGCTGATTGCAACTTGACCATGTGCCTAAGTGGTCACATCAGCAACAAGAACAGAGCATGGATAAAAAACCTAAAATGTACCCTTAGGGCTACTTGCTGTGCAGGACCTGTAATAACACATCAATGTAAGTTTAAGATTTCTTTATTTTTTGTTTTCTTCTGTTGTAATTATTGTTGTTTACAAGATTATATTTTTATTTTGCATAGATTCAGGGGAAATATAATAGAGCGAAGTATAATACTAACCAGATAATAGTTTGATACTGTTTATGTCTGTGAATAATAATGGGCTTTATTACTGTGTGTCTCAACATAGTTCTTTCTTTGAAGATGTTTTAATATTTAATCCTAACAGTCATATCTCAGAAACTGAGTAAGATTTTGAGTGAGATGATAGTGAGATCTCTCCTCTTCATTTCTGTCATCTTACGTTTCAAAATGATTTGAAAGACAGAATGCCACAAATATATTACTTCTACAGTGAGAATTTTTGCATTTTTTTTATTCTTTCTGTTAAGAAAAATGCTCATAAAGAGTGATTTCTCTGGACCTTTTTGTTCCTGAATTAAGTGCAGATGGTAATTTTCCTACAATTTTTAAAATTTGTGCAATTGTTTAATTTAATGTCACTTAAGCATCTGCAAAAAGGGAAGGCAGGGATAAGATGGAAACTGAATAAGCATTGATTGCTAGTCTGAAAATTAAATTTTAAAAGTTTTTGCAGTAAATCTGATTTCAGTTCATTTTTTACTAAATTAGATTATCCTATTTAAAATGAGGCTACTATACAGCAAAAAAATGTGTGAAACTGTCCTGGATAGCCCACATTTCCTGCAGTATCAGACTATAAAGATGTTGTTGATTGTAGGTACCCAGGAATACCCTAATTGTAGCATTCAGAGCAGCATATTTAAATAACGCATGGGAAAATAAAAAGGAAAGGTGGAATTTCACTGTTCAGATGTTAAGGTGATGCTTTGTTCAAAGAGAAAAAATGCATAGTAAAAGCTATTGATGTGGAATCTCAGGCGCTCTCTCTCATGGCTTTAGGGAAAGGGGCAGGGAAACCCAAGACAGGTCTTGCTGTGCAGGCTGAAAGTGAGGGAAATTTGGAAGCACTTCTAAAAAAACCCAATAATACTTTATTTATTTACTCATTTTTAGGGAAAGATAGGAGCTTCAAGCAAACAAATTTATGAAATATGAAAAAGGAGGAGTGAAGGATGCTTCAGTGATAGGAACTTGATAAAGTAAGTGTAAAGATACAGAAGAACATCCATTTACTTTATAGTGTTGTAGCTATGGCCAAATATAATAACAGGAGGCTTAGAAACAGAAGTAGCTTGCATGTGTTTGTATACAAATGGTTTATTTTTGTGGCAATTGAAAAATGTAGGGATAGTTTTATGGCTATTGTCCCCTTCACAGAGCTAAAATACTCAGAATGTGGGCCAGTTTCAGGTCTTGAGACACAGATATTTTGTGTAGGTCTTAGCCAAAACAAAAGTTAAGGTTTATCTATTAATAGTTGCAACTTCACTACAAGTATGATAGATGGGAATGGAGAAAGGGAAGGTAAGGCTTTATGGCAAAAAGGATGCTCATTCTTCCCAACAGAATAAATAATGAACCTGGCCAACTGGCAGATGAAACGTGGACCAAGTGGAGAGTTTATTTTTGTACAAAATATGCATATGCATGATCACACAGTCTCTCAGTTGTACTCAGCCCCTGAAGCTGAGGTCCCATTGGGAACCCATAGCTTTAACAGTCTGACTTACAAAATAATAAACACAAAAAGAGAGGAAAGCTGTACAGCAACAGGAAGCAAAGAAGATTGGTGATTTCTTTGACCTTGTTACTTCTGTTCTGATGTACCCAATGTGGTATTAAGTTGTGAACTCCATGGCAAAGATTCCTCTATTTTTTTTCTGTGAAGTATTCTCCTTGTGACACAATAATATAATCAATCTGGCTCCTCTTAATGGAGTTGGGCTTCTGTTGGTAAAATAAAGGCATCCTTTTTTTTCTGTGGTCTGTGTTCATTGGAACAGCAGGAGATTATTCTGGTTTATAAAGATAATGAAACAAGTAAGTAGTTTTCCTTTTCTTGTAACTGGACACAATTTGTAAAGATTCCTACGAAAGTTATTTTGAACAGTTAGAAGTGCTATGTCTACTAAGATAGTCTACAGTTGTGTTCGTATTGTGATCTTAAAACAAACATTTGCTTCTGTGTGTTTCTATGAAGTTTCATAATGCAGTCACACTTAAATTAGATGCTAAATGAATTGCATTGCATATGACAAAAATGGACTTAGGTTACTGCTTCTTCTAAGTTTCCTTTTTAGTTGAAGAGAGACAAGTCTATTGAGGGCCTTTTGTAGGCTGAATTTGGTCTTGGATGCAGTTTCCATTAGTCAAAACAAGGCACATCCTCTTCCTCTAGAGTGAGATTCTGAGTTTATCTGTTTATTATGCTGTGTTTCACTGTTACCTGTAAGCTCTTTCACTAGACTCCAACCTGGTCTTCATTTCGACCATCAGTTTTAGTCAATAAATTTATGCTAATTATAGTTTCTTGTACTTTAGAGAAAAGTGTGCTAATGGACACTAATCCTTGCAGATTCAGAGCTGCAGGGGGTTCACTGATGCCAATTTTAGTATATTGAATTTGCTTATACCTATGATATTCAGGCAAACAACATACAAAATATTCTTACTCCCATTCAGTTTAATGGAAAAGCTCTTATTAACCAAGGTTACCAAGGCAGAGCCTGAAACCTTAAAGCAGCATGAGCCCTACGGTGATATCTGACACAAACAAAAGGCTGTCCTGAGAAAAATACCTGAATATAATTGTAGGGGTTCAAACTGTTTTAATTAAATAGCATTTCTTCTACCTGTCTACCAGTACAACTTCCACTTGAAGTTGAAAGTCTGACCTCTACTATCTCTGTGTTGGTTGCAAAAGAAAACTGTATTGCCCCAAGGAGAGGCCCTTCAAGTTCTGTGATACCAGAGGAGGGAGTGTACTGCTGTACTGCTGCAATGGATACGTTGTGTTCCCATCCTGAAGCTTACCAGTTCTGCTGGCCAGGACAAGGAGTGACATGGCTTTCCTTCCTCCTGCTCCTCCTTGTCCTTTCTGGGCTCTAGTCACTTCTGATAAAAGCAGACACCATTTCACAACTATGCCAAGAGACCTAAGAATTGTAGATCTTTGAAGTATGCGAGAAAAGCTCCCATCTTGCTTTATGCACGCAGGCCTAAGAGCTCATTGATTTCTTCCACAAGTTCAATAATCACTAATCCATCCACTGAATTGTGTCTGGAATACTCAGTAGCACAACCAACTTCCGGCATAAAATGTTAACTCACAAGCTGCAGTGTATAAAGTAGCCACAGATCAACTCATGTACTTTCACAGCATCAGTTACCACCTGAAGTACACTTACTTAGAAAATTGTGATAAATGACTTTGCCCTCAGACAGTGTTGCACATGCTGTGAAGAGAATACATGGGGTAACTGCCTCAACAAAGTGAACTCTCATCCAAGTATCATTTTCTTCTAGGGAAACAGTGAATCTCTGGAAGGGGCAAGAGAATTTTACATGTAAGTTGACTATAAAAGAAATAGTACCAATTACAGCTTACAAGAAAAACAAACTATTTCATACCTCGATTGGGTCCTCTAACCGAATCTTGGAACCTGTGGTGAAAACCATTTAACAATTATAAGCTATTATGGAAGAAGATCATACCTGGAAAGGAATTTCCTTGGCATCTCTCCTTCTAGCTTTCAGATAGTCTTCCCAGCCTTGCTAAATGCTGTCTCTGAAATGGATTTCTTTCAGAACATAGTGAACTCCATGGTATCAGACTCTGCTGGGGCACGCACAACAATGATCTCAAACAAATAGGTTCTAAGGACAACCACTCGTCTGATCTTTCAGTCTTGTTTAAGGGATACCTATAATGCAAATATGTTCAAAAAGGGGATCATGCAGACTGATGTCTATAACTCTGCTATTCAGTGAAAATCATAGACTCCTAATTAGGGTGACAATGTTTCGTGAAGTTTTGTGAAGCTTTTAACAGTTTTTGTTACCTCTCTGTTATTATCCTGGAAAGTAAATAGTTACATATTGGATAACCATATGGATGATGTGTTAGTGTATTTTAAGAAGATTGCTCAGATGGCTCAGAGCCCATAATGGCAATGCCAGGATTTTTATGTGCTGAAAATCTAAACAAATAACTAAAAGATGGAGGGAGCAATCACTGAAAGGAAGAGTGAGCGATAAAATGTAGAATTCACCTTCAGCATCCGTGACAGAGATCAAGGCCATGTGAGAAGTATAACGTGATTTCTTGTACTACACTTGGGCCATGTCCCAATTAACTTTCCAGTTTGAGCTAGGTGAGCAGTATGGGTGGTTGTTCCTTGTTTCCAGTCACAGTACTAGGCTACCAGTGCTCTTTTTAAAACTCCATGTTCCTGCCTCTGTTTTGTATTTCCTCAGTGACTCCAGCTGAACTTCCCAGCAGAAGGGGTGGAGACTCAGGTTGCACTTTTCACCGCAAGTCCATACAAACCCCATTTCTCAACTTACCAACTTACCATAACAACTTCTTGTGATAACAAGGCCATTGAATAACGTGGCATTATTTTCCTTGGACAGATGATGAGTGGTGGGAGGAAGGAAGGAGGCAGAAAGAAAGGTGTGAGGAATAATGCAAGGAAAATTCTTGAGGGACTGAGTAATTCCTTCAGGGAGATGTCTCTCATCATTTTTGTTTGGTGCTTGAACACTGCTTATACAATATATACATATATTGTCAGTCTGTTTGAGTGAAAAAGGACCCTGTAATCCAAGTCCACTCATCGCACTGTAAATGTAACCTCACTGAAGGAAAGGAACTGTTTGAAACACAGACACTTTCATATTTTAGTCAGGATTTAGCATGATCTGTAAAGCACATAATTCTCATAACAGGAAAGCTTCAGATGTTTTAAACCCTGGCAATTTTTCATCCAGCAAAGAGATTTGAGAAATACCCAGGCAGCAAGCCTTCTCTCAGACGAGACAGAGTGGGCTGTTTTATATCAGGAGCTGCGTTTCCTACTTTGCTTCCTCTGCCAGAAATTCTCTTGCCAGAAACTCTGTCATTTCAGCTTTTATCTGTTTTTGAGGGGAAGGAAGTTAACCATCCCAGTAACATCACCATCACTACAACAAAAAATCTGCAGACAGTGAAAGGCTATGGAAAACTGATAATTGCACACAAATGCATAATTTCCCCAGGCCACGATAAGCAGTGATAAGTTTGCCAGCTCCATTTTACAGTGGGGAGATACTTCAGTACAGATCTATGCCTTTAATATTAAAGTAATCTGTGGACAATTCTGAAACAACAGGGTGGCAAATATGTTTGGTTTATGTCTGTTAGTACTTCTGCGGTATTGCTATGTAGACAACTGTTACAGCCAGTACTATGTTCTGGTACTGGATCTGTGTCTTTGAAGGAACTCACAAGCACAGATTAGGTTTTTCAGGACCTTAAAAAAATTACATGTAATCATGAAAATTTTCAATGTTTGGCTACAGGAATCACAACTTTGTCCACTTTAATCTAGATATGTATGCACAGACCACATAGGCTTCAGTGGGAAAGCCCTTTCATGCATTTGACGGATAATTTGACCAAGAGTGGTTGATAACTGAGCAAGCAAGCTGGAAGCTTAAACACACATGAGACAGCCTGTTTTTTATACCATGTGATAACAGTGTTTCTGATTGCTGAGTTCTTTACTCTATGGGTAGGCTATATGTTAGTAGAGAGTATTTGAATATAAGTGTGGAGCTCAGCTTGCTGAGAGTTAGTACATAGTGTTCAGCTGTCAGAGAGACCTCTCTCAATTTCATTTGTCGCTAGTCATGTCAAGAATTACTGCTGTGGTGAATGGCAACATTCCAGACTGCATCTCAGTCAAATGGGTTATTCTTCAGAGCAATTCTTTTCTAGGGGAGAGAATGTCCAGGGTCCAGATTTGAAGGCTCTTTTGCAGTTTTGGTGAACTCACCTGAGAAGAACAGTTGATACTTTATGCAAGTGTAACTGCTGAAAGGCTGTAATGTATTTGCTGTCTATGCCAAGAGGCAGTCAGTGAATGCTTGCAAAGGGAGTTTTTTGGGTGAGGAATAAAGCATAACTGAGGAGAGACTGTGCCAGGGATTAAAGTAACATATGATGTATCACCTTTTTTTTTTCCTTCAAGTTAAGATTTGTAGTGTGCTAATAACTTCACAGCAATGATGACTAAAATGGTTATTATCTTCGTTGTACATGCATTATAGCCAATTTTAAAAGTGCCTAGCACCTATCCAAAAGATTCTGTGACATTTATACAGCAGTGGTGATAGTGGTAGTGGTGTGGAGTGTTGCAAAACAAGAAAGTTGAGCAGGGGTGAAGCACAGACTTTCTGAAGGAGCTGGAGCACTGGAAGACTAACAGAAAGCTGTTAATGCAGTATAGCTCTCACTGCAAATATACAGAGAGCAAGTGATCAAAAATACAAGCCCACTTGCATTCTTTGTTATCTGACAACGTTTGTTCTCATTGAACGTAGTCTTGGAGGCACTGATACTGCTTTTCACCCCAATACGCTCTCCCTAATTCACTGTATTTTTACCCGCATATGTATGTAAAGTCCTCCAAATAATCTAAGCACAAAAATCCTGTGCAGAAAGGATTTTATAAAAAAGCTGGATGTTAATGCTCCAAAGGAGACTGGAGTATCTCCTGGGATTAGTGAGTAGGTGGGAGGAGTTGATTGCCTCAGGCATAGCCCTGGGCCATTAATTCCAGCTAGTCATTAATCCCCCTGTAATGCCCTATGCTGATGCCACAGTTCCTGTTACAATACAGAAATAGAAAGCTGACTGACCTATGGACTTTGATGGGTTATGTTATTCTTCTAATGATTGCGTATATTTCTAAATGCTCATCACTATAGCGTTGGACAGTTTCAGTTTGTAAGCTTCATGTCTTTCCAGAGAGTTACAGCTTTGTTTGTTACTGGCAGGAAGCCTGCAATGATGTTATTAGTATTCCATTCTGTCCTAGCCTTTAAATAAATCTTGCAAACATTGTAGCCTATATGAGGTATGCTCTGTATACTGAGTCCTGGGAAAGCAAAATTCGCGTAAATAATCTCTAAAGATAATTAGCATACATATTTTCATATCTAGAGAAACAGAAAATTGAACATGTGGTTCCTTTACTCTGTGGTTGCCATGTAAAGCAAAGTGTGGTCTAAGTTGCATTTCTTTCAGTTTTTGGTTTGATTGTTTTTTAAAAAAAAGTCCTGAAATTTTAATTAATTTATTTCAATACCCAAAGAAACGGTAGTAAAGGACAGACTAGTTATAAACCATTTCGAAGCAACTGCCATCACATGCCCTTTACATGCGTGCTCGTCTACTCAGCACTACACAATAAAAGCATTGCTGGGCAGATCTTAAAGTGCAGGAGGAAAAAGTTCAAGAGACAGCCCCCAGCTCCCAGCTTAGCAGATCATGTGAACACACATGACTCTAAGCAGCACAGAGTTTAGGTAGCAAACAGCAGCTGTGAGAATTTCCAGAATGCTAGACTTGCATGTCTGTTTAAATTCTCCTAAAATGTTTTTGCTCAAGAAGAAAGTTATTAATCTGACCTTTACATAGAGTCCTTCTTTGTCAGGGATCCCAAAGTGTTTTACAGATGCAGAGATTTAGTACTGACATGCACGTGTCGGAGGGAAAATTAACAGACTGACTGCACCATGGTTGCACAGAACTTTGGCAATGCAGAAATATGACTACAGATGGGCTTCACTACTACATTCCCTGAAAGACCGTACAGCAATACTGCGTAGCAGCTCAGGTCGGGAAGTGTGGGATACTTTACTCAGCTGAAAACATAGGTGAGTTAACAATACTAGACTGTATGAGAACAATGGTAAACTGCTTTAAAAAGAGAAGCAGCAGCAGCTGAGCTCTCTATAATTAGTACTTGTGGTGAAGACATAGATTGTATTGCTGAAATGTGAAATTCCAGCACTACATTGATTCCAAGAAAGAGGGTATGAGGTTGTTTGAGGCTTGATTTAGGATAAATAGCCACTTCCTACAGTGCTGTCTGTGCTCATTATTTACCCAGCTGGGCCTTGTTTAGTTTATGAATTCAAAATCGATCACGGCAGAGTGTTGGGACATATTAGAGCAAAAGAGGAGGCTTAGGATAGACTGTCTTTTGGTATACTAAAAATGTCTGAACTTTATAGAATATATTCATAGGAGAAGTTGTACTTAAAGTTTAACAATGGCGGTATGGAAGAAGGTTGGTATAAGGATTTTTTTCCCCTTCCTTATATGTGAAATCTCATTGACCCTTGTGCCCATCTCATACACATAGAGGGAAAAGAGCCTAGAGCCAATGTTCTTTCATTTTAGAAAGACTAGTTGGAATTCTTTTCCGTTCAGTTATGTTTGCTAATTCTAACATTTCAGCACCTTTCCTTGAAAACTAGTGTTTTCAGAATGGGTGTTTTTCAAATGTTTTATGTCGTTCCTTTTCCTTCCTCTGACTTTACTGTTATAGTTTGGCTTGCTGCTGCGCAGGAGGAGAGATGAGGGAAGGAGGAGGTGGTAACCCTCTTTGCCCGGCTTTACTGCCCATTCTCCCCCTTTCCACTGACTCAAAATAAATTCTGTACTGTTTAAAGAGCTGTCAGAGAAAAAGAGGGGTGGGAGGAAGAGGAGAGAACAAAGTGAGAGTGGGAGGAAACCTTTGCCCTCTGGGGTCATTGTGAGGCAAACATGCGTCCATTCACCCATCTGAGAATCACTGTAATGTAAATTAGACCATTTTAGTGCATAATGAGGATTTACTCTCGTACAACTGGGAGTTAGCTAATAAAGTCTTAATTTCATTTCTCTGTGACCGAAGAATTTTTAAAAACTGCACAAGTCAAATGATGAATTGACTCAGCAAACTAGTCCCTTAGAGACTGTATTTACCAGGTAAATCAGAGGAGCTGACTGAGGTGATCTTGATCTTCCACGAAGGAATGGGTGAGGCTTTATCAAGTACTCCCTATTGGCCTGAGCAGTCCTGCAGAAACCCACGGGGGATTGTGCTAGCTGACTGGCAGTGTATATAAGGTACTGAAAAATTCATGTGGAATTAGGGGTTTGTGTCTATATCCCAGAAACCTGAGAGCAGTCTCCTCTGTCATGATTCTTTTTCTTAGCAGATCTCCTGTCTGTTAGCTTTGATCATCTGTGGGGTCCGGAGTATTCCAGACTTCTGTTTCAAAGGTTCTTCTATAGATAGGAGTGTCTGAAACTGAAGGGAGGGTGTATGGAGCTCTGTGCAGACCTAACTCGGCAGAGTTTAATGTGTGTTGGACACAAATGGAGGTCTGCAGTACTAGTACATACAGGGACAACTGGAAACCACTGGGCTAAACCCATCCAAAGATAGTAGTGACTTCCTGCCCCCGTCTAAAATGTTCCAGAGAGGGATGAGCAATCCTTATGTGCTGTTTCCAAAGAAAGAGACATGTCACAGCAGTTTGATGCTGACTTACTGCTATTTGAATTTATCTGGTTTGAGTTTCCTTTTTCTTTGAAAGGACTTTTTTCCAAATATTTTTAAACTTCCTTCCTGATGTTTGTCTTTTTTCCAGATTCCAAAATTAGATCAAGTCACATTTCCTCATGGAACTTCTGCTGCAAGGAGGCATTGAGCTTTTGCAGCCCCTAGTCTGAAGGTGCCTGCTCCAGTGGATGACCTGCGCTGTCATGCACGCTATCCAAAAACAATTGGACAATGGCAAACTTTAAAAGTTAATGCATGTCCTGATTAGTGTCCCATCCCCCTCAGCTTGTGCTTTCTCACTCTTGCTTGATGTCGCTGAGTCCTATTTGTTGAAGATACTATTTAATCCATGACTTGCCTGCTACATTCTCATTTGACCTGTTAACTGTTAAAGCCAAAAAGTTATTTTAAGAATGGGCTTGTCAAAGAGAGCATATCTCCTCCCTTCAAAGACCTCTAAGGATTAATGTTTGATTAAAATGTGACTGCAGCATTAAAATGGGTGCCCTGTGTCTTTTTGTAAACGAATGACTAGCAAACCTGTGGACTGTCTAGTTTTTAATTGGCAAATTATTCAGTGAATGCTTCAGGGGGAATTGCAGGGGAGGGTGAGGAGTTAGTTGTTTTTTAGATAAACTCATTACTACTTTTATCCCTAGAGATAGTCTGAAGATTACTAAATCCCCAGATACATCCACAGATTCAGTTTAAATTTCCACTCTGGAAATGAGGAAGAGGACATGTCTAAAACATGGGATAAAACCCCAGGTCCTGACTTGGGCAGCCCCACATCAAAACCAGGTTAGGTTTGTGGTCATCTTAGCAGTGGCTGTATGTATGACCCATGTAGCTGCTGCACCATTCTGTTTGCCTGCTTCTGTTTGCCTGCTGCTTTCTTTATGAACTCCAGTGAATGGCTGCTGATAAAATCTGCTCTCAAAAGCGCTTGGAGACCAAATGCCTGTCCATTTTAATACTCTGATGGATCAGAAGGACAGCCAAATCTTTAGATATGATTAAGTGCTCTACAGAATACTCTAGGACAGTCAGTACAGAGAGGGAAAATAATGGGTAGACTTCTTGTACAGTTACCTAAATACACTACTGGAACTCTTAACACTGTATCAGTCTACTGGAAGATACTGTGGAATGGGGTATCAGAACAAGGAAAGAAGTATAGCTTGAATCTGTTTAATTTTAATTTTGAGTTTGAAAGTCTTGGTAGCACTTTGTAAAGAGAAGAGACTGTCCTATTTGATGTGTATGAGTTTGATGTTGCTATCGTTGCTTCTGTAAGTAATGTAATCCAATGTAACAGCTCATGAGAACTAAGATAAGACACAAAGGGCTCCAGAAACAGTCTCTTTGAGTATGTCTCTTGCTGGGTCAGCGTGGGGCTCCTGCAAAGGTCTTTGACTAATTTTCTTTTCTTGATAGTTGGCTGCTGACTTCTTAGTAGAAACAGAACAGCAGAAAGTATTTTAAAATGAAAGAACAAAGCCTGAAGGGCTACTGTTATTTCCAAAGTACTCTCTTTCAAACCAGAAAGCTTGGTAGAAGTGAGTGATGTCGGCAACCTCTAGTACCTAGATTCTCCCTGCCCTGTGGACAGGCCAAGGAGTAGTGGTGCCAGCTGCAGTCGGAGATTTTTTTTTTACATGCTCCATGATCTGCAAGACAGACAATTGGGAATGATTGATTAATCTGGGTATTCATCTTTGTACAGCTGGAGACAATGAGACATTGCATGCAAATTCAGGGCGGATGGGAGTCAACTGTTGTTTTAGCTTTCTTTCAGTAGAAAAGGGGCCATTATTTTTAATGAGAAGAAAGATTATACAAATAGATCTTGAATCGCCTTCATGTTACATTTTCCTTTTGTGGCTAATGTTAATTAAATTGCTTCAGTGAGATACTCTGAAATGCAGTATGGAGTGGAATATATGCAGTATGTACATATGTGTGCATCTTCTTCGTTTCCATTGAAAGACTGCTAAAATGTTATATATAAGATGTAAACCCAACTTATTTTAACATTGGAAAGCAAAAGCGAGTGCTCTGTTGCTTTTTTAGAGTTTTATAGTGTGCTTTGGTTACTTTTGTAAATGTCTAACTGGTCTTGTGCAGAAAAATATGGCTATTTTCTCATGTTACAAAGAGGCAAATATTGTCTCAAGATTTGCCTTGCCCCTTTCTGGCTATACTTTCTCGGCTCTGCAGCAATTTCTTAAAGACCCAAATCTGTTCACTGATCCCTGTTCACAGTAGGGCCCCCTCCCCAGTCTTTGCAGATCTGGCCAAGAAGATGACATGTTGGGCACAGGAACAGGAGCCAACGGCTGGCGGGGCATAGGCCATTGTTGGGTTGAATGCTTTGTATTGTGGAACCATGGCCAACGGCCATGGGCTGCATGGGAACATGTAAAGGGTTGGATGTAATCTGGATTTGCACTGGTTCTTCAGAAGGGGAATTCCAAGAAAAGAGATTTATAGACAGAGTAACATCATGCGTTGCCACTCAATATCATCAGTGTCTGCTACAAACTTTTAAAGCTTGTAATTAGATGCTGATGAAGAATAGACTGCAGGAGGGAGGGAAGAGGGTGTAAGAGGGTTGCAAGAGGGTGGTAATGAATAGCTACATCCATTACTGACTTGAACTCCTTGAAGAGTACATTAGGTAGAGTTGTACCTGAATGAAAGCTTAGCATTTGAGATCTTTGTTGAAGTAGGCCTTACTATGTAGGGGGAAAAAGAACATTTCCAAAAATGTTTTGTTACAACTTTTATTTGTAGTTTCAAGGTTAAAAAAAGGTGCGTCTGCGATGACTTCTATAGCTAACTTAGCAGTCTCAGTGGGCTCGTTCCAGGTGCACTCCTCTCTTAGGACTCCCTGATTTTAGCCAGTAGCTTTGGTTTTACTAATATTGGCGATTTCTGTCACCTCTTAAGAGGACACTGAAGAGGCAGGAGTGGGTTTTCCAGTGATCTGCAAGATATATTTTGAAACATCACAGAAAAGTTGTGAATCTGGGCTGAACTTACTGTTGGGTAGCAATGCCCTAAACACAATGGACTGGCTGTCATCATCTTTGTAGGGCGGCTCCTCCTGGAAATTTCTAAGGTTGGCCATATGGCCTGGTAATGAGACATATGCAATAGTACCTCATTCTCTTTAACATTAACAGTTTGAACTCAATATCAGCTATATGTATCATGTACCCTCGTAATTTAAATTGTAATGGTGTGCAACAACAGCAATAGCTCAGTGAAAATGTATTTAGAAAAAAATGCACATGGTAGATTAAATTATTGGTCTAACCAAAATGTTTAGACTCCAGGTATATTGTGTTGAATTTGGACAGAATGGAGGCCTGGGAGGAATATATAGTCCCTGTAATGCTGCTGGACAAGAAATTTTTTTAGTCATAATGGAATTGTAATTAAAATTCCTACTGGTCTTTCACTGATGGTCCTGGCCGTCCTCTGTGCAGAACACTTCTGAAATGTAGTTTATCATAACAGATTTTCTCCAGCTTTCCCCCAGCTTACTCACAATGGGAGAAGGTTTTCCAGATAGCCAGGAGAGCCTTGTCAATCCCTAGTTACCCTTGTGCCCAAGCTCCTGTTTTTGTGCCAGCTTGCTTGTTTACCCTTAGCCATATTCATCTCCTGGGGAGACAGTGCTGGCTTGCCAGACTGGAGTTGCCCTGAACAGCCAGCATAATGGTTCAAATTAGGGCTGCTGTTTTCAGAAGCTGCCTCTGACATTAAAGGAAACAGAATTCGCCCAGTGCTTACCACTTTGGAAAAGCCATCCTCTTTGGAAAAAGCATTTTAATTCTGAATAAAACATTGGGTTGGCTTTTAGCTCATGAATAGCACTTTATTCCACTTCAATAAATATCAGTATCGACAAGTAACGACGTCATGCCATGACCTTATGTAAGTGCATGGCAACATTCCAAGTTAATTTTGGCTATTATTTCCACAAATGCGTAGGACAGGTTTTTGTAGGTATTCGATTCCTAGTTAGGCAGTGCTTTTGCAGACAGGGGCTGTAAAACAACCTGACAATTATCTAGGCTCCATGAACTAGTTCTGGTTTCAGACACTGGCAATATCTCAGGTACTTCCTTCCCAGACTCCTCCTGAAGAGTTTGCTTCTTCAAGGAGCACGTGACAGTTGAGTGTTGACAGACAACTGAAGAGCTAGAATTTTATGTAAAGGTTTGGAAAGCAACATTGCTTTATTAACAGGGAAAGTTCAAGCAATTAAAAGTCACTGGAAGACAAGTGCCCTCTCATCCTACTTATGCTCTCCAGAGTCTATGAGGAAGGGATGTCTACCAGTGTGCAACCAGGGAAACAAGTTTTCTTCTTGCCTCACTGGGCCCCTGATTCAGGCAGTCTGCTTTCTGCTTGGACAACTGAATGAAACACCTTGGACAACTGAATGAAGCTTCTGATGCGACTGTAAGATCACTCCCGGCACAGTCCCAACCAGCAGTTACATGCCCGTGTCATGTGCTCTCATTGCAAAGGTGAACTTCCCCATGATGGTTCCCCTTTTTAAGATTGTATTTGAATAGAGGGTCATCTTCATTTAATAACCCTCTTATTGGAGTTGGAGGCTTGATGAAGATAGGAGTTCATAACCTCGCATGGAAGCCCCAAGTTGTCATATGTTTCTTGTGGGATTGTTAAGAGGGCCAGCGCTTAGGTAACTGTGTCTCTGAATGCTTAAATATCTTAAAATTCTGTCCCTGGGGTCACTGAATGTCAGTGCTGTGTAGTTTCTGAAATGTCTAAGTCATTGCTATAAATGGAGCGTGGTTGCTTAAGTCATTCTGGTACTTTGGGAAATTTTGTACCCTCAGCTTGTTTGCCAATTAAATAGGGAAGGTTATTTTGTTGCAGATGCTTTGTGTAGGCTATCACTCAAAATATTAACATTAGGAAGTGTAGACTCCTGCCAGGTTTCTCTTGACATTTTTTACTTAGTGCAGAGAAAAGCAGATTGAGGTTCGTCATTTAGTGTTTGATGGAAGGCCCTCTCTCTCTCAGTGTTCTGTTTCTATACAGCAATCAAATCCCACATACTGTACTATACTCTGCCAGGAAATCTGCTAACCTTTCATGTAATACGTAATAGATTTTATAGCCAGTGCTGCAGAGCCGTTTTCCATACAGGAGGATTTTCAGCTATTTTTTTCTGCTGCCTTGGTAAGATTTGCAATGGTTGTTTCTACAGTGCCAGATGTTGTACATAAAACAGGAAATTATATACTGTTCTCTTGCTTATTGAGCAGGGAGAAGAATCTACTTTTAAAACCTAGCTGGGAGAGGTTGCTAGAAATGCCAAGTTTAAAGAGACAGATCAAGTATGGGAGATGAGAAGGGAAGACAAAACTTGCCTGAATGTGACGATGAATGTTAAATCTCAACTGAAACACAGTTGATGTACTGACATTAAGGGGAATGTACTGAATATATAATCATTGTGCATATATGCATGGGGTTTTGTATTGTAAGATAATCAAATGAGTTGTTCTTTGTACATACACTTACTGACAGTGATGAGAATCTCAGGAGAGCTCTAATGATCTATATTTAAAGAGGTATCAGCCCAATTACATACTGTAGTGTTTGTCTGTCTATTCCTGAAGGAATGCAATGTCAGAATAATATTATTTTGGTTAGCAATTCTATGGGATCCTCAATCTACATATCTTGAAGCGTTTTACAAATATTAAGCACTTAATTCAGTAGCATTCCACTGGGCTGTGTTCACAGGGATGGTGATGCACTGATGATAGAGTTCAAGTTAAAGAGTCCCTCATGAATAACCCTGATGCCCAGCTGATCACGCCTGGCCTGCAGGTTCTTTCTACGTGGCCTGCGGCTTTTTCCTGTCAGGTACCAGGGAGCAGCTGTTTGGCCACCTTGCTGCCTAATAGCCAAGTGCCTCCTGCTGCGCATCAGGCTGTTCCAGTGTCTGCAAAATGAACTCTGCCACCTGTCCATGCAGGAAGAAAGTATGGCCTGGGCTACGTGACAAGGGACCACCACAAAACTGGCCTCTTGATGCTGTAGCTGCAGAGGTTTGACCATTCTGCTGCAAGGCATGAGAAGAGAACCATAAAGGAACACATCAAACATAGTATTAATTCTCATTAGTAAGCAATGCCTAATATGTGATGCTGATAATTATAGTTCTAAGGGGATACATCTTTTATCTTTCAGAAACTTCTAAAACATACTGACAAATTCAGAGATGATTTGGGTCAGGCTCTTTGTAGCATTTTCTACTAGACGGAGCCACTTTAGGAGTTGTTTATATGCATGTGTGTTACTGTTCTTTGTACTGTTTAGGGCAATGGTGGGAGATCTAGATAAAATGGAGCTCTGTGCAAGTTAGAGAAAAGACCATCAGCTTCTCTACTGGGACTGCTGCTCCGACAAAGAAAGTGTCAGTTGAGTCCAAAGTCTTGTCACTTTTACCTTTCATCTTCTGGTAGCTTGAAACAGCTTTTCTGGCCACCATCATGTCCTGTTACTAGTATACACTCTGGAAACCTCTCCTGAATTACATCTCTGTTGCTCTAATTAACCTGATATATGAGCATTATTTGAGTTTTACGTCTCTTGGAAAAAAGTCACACTGGCATGAAATCAGAGTAACACATTGGTGTATCAGACCCTTAGTTTCTGTCTTGAGGCAGAGCAAATCAGCAGGCCTGTGCTGGCAATGTTGGTCTTGCTTGACATCTTAGTTAATTTTACATCTGCTCTTTTTTGCTCACTTCTTTATTAAAATGGCACCTTTGGACAGTGGTAGCAATTTTCTGTTTTTAAGAGGCCAGATTTGATCCATGTTATTGTTGACAAATGATTCCCTATTAAGTATTCAGGCACTTTTTTCTCATCTGGATTTTCCCAGTTGTTTCTGTTTGCAGGAAGAATTAGCTCTATCTGAAGCTAGCACTACTGACACTTGCTGGGCACTGCAGTCGTTCAGTAGGTCTGCAAGCCTGTTTACGATGCTCTTTCTAATCATGTCAGATTTGTAATACCTGTCAAGTTCGCTAAACTTAGGTGATACCGGTGATGTGAAAACTTTGTGATCTTGCCATGAGAAAACACCACCAGGTGTTTGTCAAGACAGTGGGAAGAGCATGTCATACCTATTTCATAGAGCTTTTGTTTACTGCTTTTGGAACCTACTGTGATTTCCTAAAGTTTGGAGGTGAAAACAATTTCTGAAATTGTTATGTGATTGTTCTGTAGCATCAAGGCTGCGGTGGGGGCCTTTTAAGTCGTGCGCTCATCCGTGTTCCCTTTTGGTAGGGCAATGCAACAGAGCCTGGGAATAGAAGAGGGCCAGGACACAGCTGGAACGTAGGCTGTCTGCATGCGGCCCTTCCCAAGGATGAAATTTCCCACTACAGAAATGTACAGGAAATCTCCTAAAGGCCATAGGGTACTCAGACTTCACATTTCCCAGTTTGAACCGGTTTTGGTTCAAGTATCAGTTCTAGTGAGTGAGTGGCATACTTGGGAATACAGCAGAGATCTCGTGAGACCTAGTCTTCAGCACTAGTTAGTGGACAATATGCCTTCCTATCGGAAGACGGATGATCATTAATGCTGTTGGAACAGATCAATGAATACAAATCAGTTTTGCTGAAGCCAGTGAAACTTAATTTATGTCAGCTGAGGATCCATTCTGCCACAGGTGTATATAATAGACTTTAACTCCATAGGAGTTATGCAAATAATAATCTTATATAAAAGACAGAGATTACAGTGGCTATCTTATCTTAAAGATATCAAGATTTTCACAGAAATGTGAAGTTTATAAAACTGAAGAGACAGTATAATGCTAAAATTGTGTTCTGTGATGCTCCCTAAACAAGCAGCTAGCAGTATGTAGGGGAATACTTGTAAATTGAAAACTAGCCAGTTAAATATGTTAGGCATATGTATACAGCTTCCTTATTCTATAACACTGAATTTACCTCAGTACTATCAAAGGAAGACAGATCAGATAAACAGCAGTTACCAAGTGAAAAAAAAAAAAAATTATATGGAAAAAATATTTTTGCCTTATTTTCAATGTGTTTGATTTTTATTACAATATGGTTTGCAAAACTTGTCTCTAATATGGTTTTAGAGTTGTAAGTTAACAGAATAATTATGTGAAATGGATTTCATGTTAATGAAACCTTTCTTAAAGGCTGTTCTGTAATTACACTTGTGGCTTGGTGGATAATGCCTTGTTCTCATATGCAAGTCATTTGATTCCTCTGGTGCCTCTAGCACTCAAGAAGCATGGACTCTTGCAGTGAGACTCATGCTGTAGCAGTATATTTTACTGTGTATTATTTTATATAAAGACTTTCTTTAAACGGTGAGTGGATACGCAGTATCAAAGTGACAATAACAAGCTTTGTCTGTCTTGCTTCATAACAGAGAAAGAGCCCTACAAAAATAGACTGAAGTGTAGGTCGTTGCAAATTAGGTAGCCCTTCAGTTAAGAAGTGTTCTAACTCTAGTATTACCAGTGACCTTGTCTTGTCTTCTAGAGGGACTGGAAGTCTCGTCCCAGTATAGCAATACACTTGCTTCAAGAATTAATCATTCTTCTTGCTGTCAGAAAAAGGGTGAAGTATAGCAGATTACTTCTCAATAAAACCTGCCTCTCTTCTATCAGGAGTGCATAAGAAAGCCCATGTATATTTTTCACCACTACAACAGCAGATGATAGCAATGCTTTCCAAGCCAGAGCTGCCTGTGTCGGATGCTTAGCACCTTCAATACTGGTGTCCACAAAAACCTGAAAAATTGCAACTTTAGGACATCAGTGCGTGGTCATAATGAAAACACTTAGAAGAATTGCTAATAATAAGAATTGAAGTTGCAAAATAAGTTTGGGATATAAATATAATCACAGCCAATGAAAATGATGGAAAAGTTTTTCTGTGAATGGAAGGACTGAAAAAGCTTATTTCCTTTCAATTTTTGCTCTTTCCTGCCACCAATACTTACCATAACTTCCATGATGTACCTACTTGATGGTAGACAATGTATGTGGTGTTTGGAGTTATACCCGTGAGGCTTAGCCAGCCGGTGTGTGTGTACAGGCTGGTCAGCTGGCTGTTACCCAGTGAAGTGGGTGACAAAGAGTGGTGCCCTCTTTTCCCTTAGTAGTGACACTATATTTGGGACCTCTTTCCTATCACTAATTTTTATTTAGCTTCAAGGACCTTTTTTGAGCCCTATCTCAAATTTGGTTAAAATTTTTCCACTGAAGGAAGAAGGGAGAAAAGGAAGGAATTTCCTGCCAGGCAAAGTGGTTACATTTCATTAGGAAAGCAGACCAGCAGAACAGAGTCTTTGTACCCACAGTTGAGTACAGGAGGTCTGGCACGTTGTGGCCGCAATTATAACACAAACAACAATTACCGTTTGTTTGGGTATGCTTTTAATGACAAGGTTGGGAAAATTATCAGGGATTGTTCAATGTAAGAGAAATGGACAGAAAGATGAGTGGACAAGATGCTCTCTCCTCTCAGCTGCCACTGCACAGCCGGAGCCAGGTCTGTCTACTGCATCCTCCTAGCAAGGCCTTTTAAAAAGAATTTTTTAATGTCCTGTTGAGTCTCTGAATTTTCAAAATGTATTTGTGCAATATAAGTCTTAAACAATCCATTCATCTTCATTTGATAATCTACAGAAATGATTTAAAATCATAGTGCAGTAATATTGTGCACTGTTGTTTTTCCTCCTCTACTGAAAACCAATTTAGTTTGCTCTCCATGTAAGAACAGCATATTTGTCTAGTACTGCTGTTTGCTTTGTGTAAATATTATCCCTTGTAATACATAGTTTCCAATGGGTTTGGAACAAGAACAGCCAGGGTTCATGAGAAGCAGGCGGTGGGGCCTCCCTGGCACAGCCTGATGTATTTATTTTAATACCTTTTTGTCATCCTTTAAACAAACAAATAAAACATGATTCCATAAAGAAGGAGCAGGAAATGCAAAGATCATCTAAGAAATGAACAATTGAAAGCAATGGACTAGAAAGATGTCTTACTTTCAAAATTAATGATCTACTGTATGTCCTGGCTGTATTAAACCTATCCATCTCGTGGGGTAGGTTGAGATTTCAATATGCTAACGAGATTATTTTTAGCCATGTGTGAGGGGGTACCCAGAAGAAATGGCTGTTTGCCCAAGTGGAATGGAAACATAAAAGTTCAGAAAATTGATTCAGTTCCTAGTGAGCTTGCTCTCAAATAGATAACTTTTAAAACCAAGTATAAGTTTTAAAATATACTTTTAAAAGCCAGGTCTTTCAGAATGGCAAACTAAGTGCCGCAAGTGTTTCAGTGAGAGCATCTTTTAGCCAGTTTGATAGAAGTTGTCTCTCCCCTGAGAGGCCAGTACTTGGGCATTTGTGCTGACAGGTTTTGGATGCTCGGGCTTGGCAAATTGTTTCTGGAGGAGTCTTAGTGCAGGAATCAGCTTTTCTCATTGCCCCTCAGATGTGGAATTTCCTTGCCAAATTGCCTCACAGAACTGCTGTGTTGTTACATACGTAGTATATGGCCAAGTTTAATGGTCTGTTAGTGAGTCTTCAGCAAACCCCTTTCTCTTACAGTTAATTGTTTACACTCTTCCATCATCATAATTTGTGTAGTCCTTCCATGTAAACTTAATAGTAATAGCTGTGTCCCTTTAAATCTGGTTGTGTCTAGTTTGGGATAGTGTTGGCTCAGTTTCTTTATTAGTTGCATTCCTTTTTGGTGGTATAGTTTTAGTGCAAGAATGTAACGAAGATCGTTCTTTTGGAGGGGAGTGTGTTTCCTAAGGCATTTCATTTCAGCCTCTGGAGGTCTGTCCTATGATGGATGCCAAAGCTGTGAACTTCTTCTCAGTTACCTCATGCTCTGATATAATCTTACTTGCTTTATTTGAACAAAAATCCCTGGTGAAACATCCGCTTCTTGTATTTAGTGAATTTGTGCCCTTTTGCAGCTTTTGTGCTGTGTCACTTGCCTGCTTGCATCCTGCCTCTAAGTGCACTGTGAGCCTTTCTGGATGGGAGGAGGGAGAGGCAGGATCTGACCTTTCATTTTGTGTGTAGAACTTAGCAAAGCTGGACCCTAGTCAAGCTGATTTCAGGGCTCTGTTGGAGAGAGGAGGAGACTGATATGATGTTATACTCTTCTCTTTCCACCCTTCTTTCTTTTTCTGGAAAGATTATTCAGTTTAGTTCAGTACTTTACCCTTCATTATCTTGTGAGTTGTCTCCATTTTTTTCATATTCCTCTTGTTTCATTTTTCTCTTTTGGTCATGTGTAGGTTTGGCCTTAAAATCTCTTTGCTATTTTTTCCACTTAAGAAAATCTACAGTGCATCTTCATTGCCATTACAGTGCATCTATTGTGCCCAGCTGCATATCTCAAATGCTGTTTTAATCTTGATGATAGATAACATGACAGATCATAATGAGAATGAAGGCTGATAATGAGGAATGAAAATCAGGGTGACCATTTTTTGTGATTATATATTGTACTGTGAAAGAAACTCCCATTCAAAAAATGAAATAAATAGAAAACCAAGGCTTTTTAATACAAAATTCCTGCCCACACTGAAGTGGCAGCCTAGTCAAACTAGGCTACATGCTTGATGCTCAGCTCAATTGGAAAAAAACCACAATTTCAGTAATTTTTAAATTTTTAAATGGTAACCAAAAGTATTTGGATTATTTTTACCCAGCTGAATTAATCTGGGAGAATGTTCTGTAATTTCTTTAAACACGTCACTCTTCAGACTTTTGATTTTTCGGGTTGTTTGGACTCTGCTTGGCTTATACTATCTTAATTTTTTAAAACTCACATTTTCTATCCTATTTTCTTCTAATTTTGCTTATAATTGACATCCTGATGCCACAAGATAAAAAATAACAATTGTAAACAATGTTTCACTATGGAAAATAGAGATTAAGCTTGTGATTGGAAAATTGATGTTGTATTATTTGCTGTTTATCTCAATCTGCAGAATCTTTAAGCCTAAACTGTCTCAATGACAGCCAGATTTAAGGAGCCTAGTTTCTGTCTGTTGTGAAATTGCTTATCTGTTTCTAAGACATCAACAGGTAGAACTGCTTCTTCAGTGGCAAAAGAGAGAGGAGGGAGTTCATTTATTAGGCATATGTCAGCCAGTTCACATTGTCTCCTTTTTTTTTTTCTTTTTTTCTTATAGTGTGCCCTCTTCCCTGAAGTCTGTCCACTCCTTGTGATATCTCATGTGTTCAGTGGACTGAAGGAGTCTGTTTAGGCTATTCCCTCCTACCCTTCACCCATTGCTCCCTAAAATATTTTCACTTCCTTCCTTCTTATTTCTTCTTAACTTTTCTTTCTTTTCTAACGTTTAACTTCCAGTGGGACTTTCTTCCTTCTTTCCCATCTGTCCTGGTTTCGGCTGGGACAGACACGACACCATCCCTGTGTGCCTCCATTCCTTACTGTCCCCTCTCATGATGAGGTTTGAAAATGTTTCTAGGGCTGAGGTGAAATGAATAATGTTACTTTACTTTTTGCCTAAAGAAAGGATCATGTGAGAAAAAGCCATGGCAAGACTCTGGGTTAGAATCACAGAACAGCATTTGGTGTGCAGGCGTTTTTAGTCTTGGTGAGGGACTGTCAGCTAAATAAAATGTCTTTGGTTTGAGGAAGTCACTTGCAGTGACTCCAGTTAGAGGGAAAAACTTTGAAAACAGACCCATCCAAATAAGGCTGTTGCATTGCAGATTGTTAATGCAGTTTACCTAATCGCTATGTTACGGCACAGCTGAATCACCGTTATTAATGTTGTTTGCATTTCAGTTTGATAAAAGTTGGTCATTCCCATCCAATACGTTTTGGTATCTTCGGATAAGATGCTGTTGTACAAGTCCATCAGAGGAGACTGTGTTTCACAGGCCTTTATAGGGAGCTTCAAACATGAGGGCCATGAGATGTTGAACTGTGCATGTGGATGTAAGGCAGTATAACTAAACACTGCATTACAAAATAGCTGAAATATTATTGTGAACTCCAGTGGGGAAGTACCACAAGCAGCATTTATTATACTACACTGTGTATGAAACGGACTCCGGATTTGAGCAGCTGGACCCATGAGAGATTTATGCTGGCAAGGTAATTCCAGTGGTGCCATTGCACTGACTGCTGACTGAGTTGGAGGCCGAGGTATTTTGGGGTCCTGTTAAGTGATATCAATCTGATTGTGAGTCATTTTCTGTGTCAGAATACACTCTTTTCCATGCACTAGAAGGAGTAGACTATGTTCAATCATACTTCCTGAATTATAATTATTTAGTTTGTCTTTAAGTTCTCCCCTCTTATTTTGTATTGTACTTGTTTTGATTTCACAGCAGTGTTACTGAGCTGCACAAGCTACTTTTAAAGCAGCTCACACTGTAATCAAAATAATATTTAAAAAGCATTGAAGAAAGGATAATATTATAAGGGAAATTCCCTTGTATGTTTACTTATTTACACGTATGAAATATCCTCATTATTGTTAGGCACAATTGAGTAGAAACAATCACTTTGAGGAATTCTCCATGAAAAGGAAGCCTTTAATATTAGAAGAGCATTGGAAGTTGCTATGTGCTTGTTTCTGTGGGAAGCAAAAGCACGGCGTTAGACTGACCCCACTGAACTCATTAAGAGGTTTATATTGATTGTAGAGGAATTAATATTTAACCCAGAGTCTCCTTCCAGATGAAAACGAGTTTCTAGACCAACATACTTCTGTGCTTAGAGGTTGTAAATATGAAAAGCAGAGTTACAGATCAGCTCACCATTTTGCTTTTTCTTTATTTGTTTCAAATCTCCTTGTAAAAAAATATAAGGAGAGGGAAGAAAAGTTGTTTATGAACAATGGATAAAGCCACTGCTGCACACAGTGTCAACGTAAGGCCAATGTGTCATTTAAGTTGCACTTAAAACCTATTTTTAGGACTTAAGTACTGCACAGACCTTGTGGTGACCTTACAGAATTTCACTACAGAGAAGCATGACTTCAATCCACTGTCAGAGCACAGTCTGCACTGGGAGGTTTGCAGCTTTTCTCTGTCTCGGTGGTACATATGTAGTTCCCCATACATTTGTTCAGATGAAGCCTTTTTCGTAACATTCATGCAAAGATATGTCGGTCATGTGTCAGGCCTTCTGTATTTGCAAGGTGGCAATCTCAGGGTGGAACAATAACTTGGTTTAGAGGCTCTTGCTGACTTCTGACTTGTCTAGTACACACAATCCTTGCTTTTTGCTTGCTCTGCAGGTTAAGATATGTGATCAGAAACAAGACATGTATGTTGCTGCAATTACAGAATTTACCATTCTGTCAAAGCACTTTACAAACATAAATGCCTTCCTGGTGTGATCTTTTGTCTCAGCTGAAGCTCTGCTCCAGAGAAATGCTAAAGATCAGTTCAGGGAGGCACACCATGTGGAAGAAATAGTGTAGGAGGCAGCCCATAGCTGCCCAGGCAAGGAGCTGAACAAAGCCAGCCTCATCCTGTATTTGTGAGTCTCATATTACCTGTCTCTGATCTTCCTTGTACACAGTCTTGCATAGCACACCCAGACTGAGCTCACCTGAAAGAGCGCATCTCTGCTTCTCCCCTCATTAAAATAGTGTATCTGAAAATAGGAGGTGTGACTGCCTGAGGCTAAAAGGAAGTATTTTGTGCCCAGAACTTCAGGAAATTGTTCTTGGAACAGGTTTCCCTTGTGCATGACCCATGAGATGATGCCAGACTTAGCTTGATCTAAGTGCTGTCAATGTAGGTTTAAAGGTTGGCTGTAGCGGTAAGAAAATTTATGTTAAAACGGTACCTTTTTCTTAGTAGTTCAGCTCTTTGTTTTCGAGACATATCTGCTGGCTTTGCTAATAAAGCTGCAGGTTTACAATTGTTAGCATCGCAGAACAGTTTGAAGTGGAGTGAGGTTGTGTTCTGCCACTTGCATCATTCAGAAAATTCCAGCTAAGGTTTGATTTGCTGCCTCTCTTCTACAAGTGATAATGAAAGGGGAAGAAAGGCGAGCACAGCTTTATTTTCTGATCTTGTATTGAGTTTGAAGCACTGCTGCTGACAGTCATCATCGTCTGATTTTGAAGTGAACAAATTCAACACAGATATCACTGTGAAAAAGTCAATACGGAATTGTATAATGCTCTTTTTCAGCCACTTTTGAAAACTTGAACTTCACGTTAAGGCTAAATTGTTATTTTTTTCCTATAAATACATTATCTATTCTATGGTTACACAAGTGTAGTAAAAGAAAACACATAAATCAAATGGTCTGTTTGTTCTTTATATATTTTCTTTGTCCTCTTTTCAGTATATGCAATCTTTCCCACCCCTCCCAACCAAGTCCTGTCTCCACCCAACTGCATTTCCTGAGTGGATTCCTCTAGGAGACAGAATCAGAGGGCTGCATGATGTCATTTCTATATTTAAATTAGATGGAGCAGAATAGGCTGTGTAATTTGTTTAATCACTGCTCATGCTCTAATTTCCTTGGATTTGATTTTTTGCAGTGCAGTCTTATCTTCGGGTTTCTATCTGGTAGCCAAGTCTGCAATTTGGCATGATTTCAGGGAGCTGGGTGCATTTTTCTTTTCGACTAAAACTCAAGGGGATTCTGTGATCAAGCAAATTCTGCACACAGAGCTTTTCAAGCACGATAAATTGATTTAAGTGGGAATGTGACAGAAAAATATATGCCTCCAAAACAAAGAGATCAAATAAAATCTAAAGCATAGTTGATTAGAGCCATGCAGAAACATTCAGAAGATGGTAAATAGGTGAATAAATGGAAAAGATGCAGATTCATCTGCTATTATATAAACTGTACTAATTCTGGGATCAGGGTTCAGCAATTTCAGTACAGGCATTTCCTGTATATATTTTATCTAAATATGACTAAATGGTACTTCACTTCTGCTATTTCAGGCCTTGTCTATCACATTTTAATGACCCGATAGACTGACGTATACAAAACAGTCTCTGTTCAGTAAGTCGTGGTAAGATCTTCACATGGTTTATTTTCTATTTTTTGACAATACATAAAGATATGTTTTCACTATTGTAGCATTATTTTTTCCTAATTTGTCTTTACCCTTTCCTTTAGAAATACCTCCATTCTGTTCTCTTACCTATATTGTGAGTGACAGTGAATATATATATTCTGTGAATGACAAAAGCAAGTATTTAGTAATATGCAGGATACTTGCTATTCTAGAGTGAAGGACCAGCTTCAAGCAATGATTTACTATCCAATGTTAAACAGCCATGGGTCAGGTCCTTTTTGTGATAGCCAGTTAAGTGGCATTGACCTGAAATGTATGGAAATTTTCTGATTGAGCTTGCTTAGAAGAAATACGCTTACTAATTTGTAAACATACTAAGAAGGCAGTATCTGAAATCAGAATTATGCCAGAGTCTTCTGTAGGTCTCCGCACATACTATCAGGCAATAGCAAGTGTGTTGTTTCATTTCCCCTTTGTAGCAAGATTTGGGTAAAAAACATCTATGAGTATGATTATCAGGGGGTTTTTTTTGGTGAAATTCTGTAAGAACATTAGACACTTTTTATTGGAAAACACTAATGGATAGCAGGCAGATGACCTGAGATTTTACCTGTCAGTTCAGTGAAGAGCAGTCTTTGGAGCATCAGATCTAAAGGCAAAGATCTAGACTTTGAGACAGCAATCTCTGCTTGGTTTGGTGGGTGAAAAGAGGGTCCAGAGATCTTCGGGGGCTCTTTCACATCTCTCCTTATTGTTCTGGAGAAAAGAGAAGAAGAAACAATGCACCATGGGAGTGACGCACTAGGTAGTTCATTGCCAAAATGGTACGACTGGTGCAGTCAACTTAGAGGAAGAACAGAGTAGTACTAAGACCATTAGTGATCAATTATTTATTGTCATAAGAAAATACAGAAGCTGGCCCACATTGTCAAGCTATAGCATATATTCCCCAACAGGAGTATGGACAGCTAGTACAGGAGGATTGCAGAACTCAGGTAATAGTCAAAATAACAGCCTCTAATAAAATAGTTACCCAAGGTTTTGAAAAACCTGTGTGGAAAGGGCACCTTGATGTTTGGCCTAGGATTTCTACAACTGAAATGAATTATTTTGTGTTACTCCCAAGTCTGCAAGTAATGCAGGCTCTGCCTTGTCACCTTCTCTGCTGCCAGTGGTAGGCAGAACAGGAGGCAGCAGAAGTGCATCTGGTCAAAAGTGACACTGTGGATTGAGATTGTGAGTGGGGGAGAAAGAGAAGGAGAAAGAGAGAGATCATGTATTGAACCAAGCACCTGTTGTGATCTACAGAACCTTCTCCAATGTTACAAGACACTCACTTCTAGTATCTGGCCACATATAGGTTCACCTTGGCATGGGGAAGCATCAGAAGCCTGACTTGACTTGCTAGTGCTACAAACCATCACTACCTGGGTCCTTATTACACAGCCCATCAGATATTCTTTGCTGACTGGAGAACTGCTGGACTTGAGGGAGTATCTGCTGTGGAACCTGTGTTCAGAGCTTTATACCCAGGAGGTCTTCCCTTCATCAGTCCTGAGTCTTTCCTGTTAGAGTGCTGTGGTTTTGCTCTGCAATGCTCATGGACAACAAAGACTCATCTATTTTCTTCACATCTACCTGGCTTGTTTTGGAGTGTTTGTATTGTATAGATCTCTTTTTTGCTCCTTTCCCTTTAAACAGGTATTAGCTATTCAGTACTTGCAGCAGAAGAGAAGGGACTAACTACAAAGACATATTTTTTATACCTTATGTACGCTAGAAAAATTTGTAAGGAATTTAGAGTTAGCTTGCATCAGAATTATAGTAATTGCCTTTCTAAACATTAGCATATAGAAATATACCAAATTATGTTCACAGAGTAGAAGAAAATCTATTGTAGTCATGAAAACCTCTGAGACTAACTGCAGCTAAATGCAAATAAAGTCTGAATAAGAGCATGCCAAGGAACACACTGAAAAGTCTGACAATGAATGGCCTTAAAAACTGTTGGTATGAAAATTCACCCACAGCACCTCCCCAGTAAGGCCAGTGTGTGATTCTCTTTCCTCCTTTTCTCCCATCCCCAGCTATTCCTTGTCAGCACTCTTCTGTGCTTTAGGCTATAGCAGTGGCTGAAAAGGTCATGTTAATTTTCACGACTCCATGGACATGAGGCGGTCCGTAACTGGAAGAAGAAATACTGTCTTTATTACTCGTGCTGTCAGATTAGATGCAGGAAGTGTCTGATCTTTAAGCTGTTGCATGATAGAGTTTATAAATTGGTAGAAATCTGAAGACAGAGTGAGTAGGTCACTGAGTGTAGTTTTAAAACCTGCTGTCATGTTGGATTTACAGAACTTGAAGACTTCTGGTAATAAACAAGCTTATGATGATTTGATAACTGTTGCTGTCTTTCATAAGAAAAGCCTTTCCAAAGTTCATACCACCGGTGGAATACATTTTCCAAAGCCTTTTGTAAATATTTAGTCTGTTAATCTTCAGGATGATTTTAAATGCCACCTACCAGTACCATTTAACTTATTGCATTTTGTTTTCATTTACAGACATTACAGTAACAAGATAGGTCTCACAGTTGGTATTGTGTTTTCCTCATTATCTCAGCTTTCAGAGATCTCATGCCTGGAACTTCATTACTCCATGTGATACTGTGAATCTTTATACAGTTACTTACGTCTTTCTTTGCATACTTAGATTTCCCAGCAAACAGTATTTCCCTGACTTCTTGACAAATAGGTGTCCCTTGACATTTAATTTGGCTGATGAGGTGACACAATTTTAGGTGTAAATTATACCTCCTATGTCAGCCCGCACCCTGCTGAGGTATCTTCATGGGAGACCATGTGGAGGTAGTCATACCAGCCTTCCCTCCAGATACCCAGATATAGAAGGTAGTTTCATTTAGGCAGAGGTCCCCTGGAGGAGTCTGAACAACTGAGCTTTCTGAGGGTATGTCTTGAATTAGTGCCTCTTCTGGTAATGCTGCCTGAACTCCTTCACAGGCAACACTGTTCACTGGGCTTGCTGTATCAGACTCACAAGTAGACTCATCCTATGGCAGTGTGCGACCTTCATGTGGAAGATGACAGAGTTGAAGTCCTTGGCAGTCTGTGCTTTTGTTCCTGGTGGCTTTGGCATCCTGAGTGTGAGGTGGGGCTGAATGGGGTTAGGTGCCTCCTTAAAGTGCTATATGCAATTCTGGCTTATTCTACCTGTAGGTATTTTTGTTAAGCTAGGCCCCCAAATCTTTTGGAAATTACATGGTGTGTTCTATGTTTTGTTTCATGAGAAGAATAATCAGGAAAAATATTAGAGAATTAATCAGAAGGGAAACTGCCATGCAGTGTATGATGACGGTGGATGTAGTATAGGAAATAAAAGAGAAAATGACTGTCTTCCTACAATTCAAGTTCCTTATCAAGGTGCATTAAATGTGGACTAATAATGTATTTCTGAGAAAATGCTGTTTTGGGAAAAACAGAACAAAGAAACGAATATCATCTGAATGGTGAGGAAGAACAAAAGGAAAAAACCCTATAAAATTTGATTTTATCATATCCCAAATTAAACATTTCAATTTTCCATTTCTAAATCACATTTCAAGACCAAATTCAGTAGAAGGTGGAACAAAATGTTTATCTACTGTTTGAATAAAATGTTATTTCAGCCCCTTGTGACATGCTTTCCTTTTTTTTCATTTGGCCAACCAAAATGAATTTTTCCTTTGTTTTATGTGTGCGATTTACTAGTTGAACTGAGAAAATAATTATTTCTCACATTCTTCCTCTCACTGAGTTCCAGGCATAGGACTGGATGCAGAGTATGGGAAAGTGAACGGTTTGGGAATGAAAATAGAGTTTTATCCTCAAATGAAGTAGCATTTATTTTGTGTGACTGACCAGGGATATAACATGGTTTTGTTCCTATGAGTTTTCAGCTGGATTATGGGTGAGATTTAAATAATATGTTACTAAGCTTTAGGATGTAATAGCTTGTCTAAAAATAGGATTGGATTATTAAGATTAATGTAATCTTTGTAGTTTTTGTTATTATTTAGAATGCAAGACATTCAGTCTTTAGTGCTAGAATTGATGATATTTTCATATGCATTTCCAAGAAAAAGAAATGTTAAAAGGATAATTCAAGCATCTGTTAAAATCCAGCAGACAACATTTTAAAAGTGAATACATTCAAACAGCTCCATAGAGCAAAAGATAAAGCTTTTAAGTTAAAATTGTACTATGAGGGAATTTTTCTGTCTCAATTATTATGTGGACTTAGTTGAAACCTGCATGAATTTCAGCTGGGTGGTTGTTCACGTTCAGCTCACTGCACACCCTAAGGACTGCATGACACATTTTATTTATGCTCATCATCAGCATCCCTGTTGCACAAGCTTGTTTTCTGACAGTTCCAAAAGGGAGTTATAATTGTTTACCCTTAAGCATGACAGTAATATAGTATGATTGAAAACAAGAATGTGTCACTTATTCATTGAATGATTTGTATTTGATAAAAGGATTTTTTTTTCCTTTGGTGTTATTTTTTAGTTTCTGTGAATTTCTTAAGCCGTAGACAGATCTTTGAACCTTATTGATGATGTCACAAGCATTCACTGAAGAAAAATACCAATTAGTGACATCAGTTACAATTATGTAGTTGACAGTGGTACAAAGGACATTATTTCTACAGTTACAAAGTTTTATCTGATAATACAGTTTTTGTGTGTGTGTATACATAACATGAGGTGCTGGGTTTGTGTGTTTTATAACCTTGTAGTTTCTCAAAACCAAACAGTGTGTTGGAATTAAATGTTTAGAGTTTTCACACTAAATCCTGTATATTTCAAATCTGAAACCAAAATTGTAGTTGTACATGATTCTCATGAATCCTTAGTTAACAGCCTTGTCTCCATCCCTACAATAAAGTAGCTTTCTAGCTTGAGTTCAGCTGAGTGGTGTCATTTCAAACGAGCTTTAAAACAGCCTTTATGGGAAATCACACAACTAAGTACAATATTAATTTATTAGAACCCCCAAAGTCATGCTGTGGGGAAGATGAAGGAGGGAACTGGTTTAGCACAACTTTTGATAAAATAAAGGCAGCATGCTCCAGTCAAGAAAGTAGGCCTTGTGGCATTAAGAGTAAAGACATGTCTAACTGCCTCAGATCGCTTGTGTGCATGTGAAGCACAAGGCAGCAGACACACAAATGTAAATACCACATCATCCATTGAATGGCTTTATACATCTGTACCTGAGTGAATGTGCCATCGCTGTCTTTCAGAAATATCGACAGTATATGTCTGGACTTCTCACTCCTCCTTATGGTGTTATGGAAACTGGCTCCAACAATGACAGTAAGTATGAGAAAATAGACATCAGATGTTAGAAAAAAGAGAAAAGAAAAGAAAGGGGAAGATGACAGTCCTCTGGCTTTGGCTGTTGGAATTTAAATGTTAAAGTCAATTCAGTATTATGACTGTATTAATACTGCATATAGTAGGAAATACTTTGGAACTTGCCTAACTGCATTCCCAACTGTATACAAGTGTATACAGAGCTGTACACAAATCTGCACTATGAGTCAGGCCTGTTGACTAAAGCATACTGTATGACGTCACGTAACATTTAACTGGTTATAGGTGTTACGTGAATTCCGTGGAATGTGGCCATGAGTCCTGCTAGTAAAATAAATACAACAAACTGGCATATTTTTTTAGTTAGGATGGGCTACACAACTTGCTTGGGAACCTAGGTTAGTGCTTGGGCAGACAGCCTGCAGTAAACATGCTGCTGTCTGGCCTTAGTTACCTAGCTAAATAAGTTTGAGTTTGTCTCTGCCTCATGAGAACCTTTCAAACTGTGGGATAGTGCTGTAGACATGAATCCAAGGGCAGCCTTTGGAACTCATCACTTCTGTAAATCAAGGTACTTTTATTTAATTGCCAGAAGATTATTTAGATGCCAACCAGGACAATATCTGATGGCTAGCAATTGCATCTGCAAATTTTGTCCCGTATGTTATGTGTTCACTATGTTCTATTTGTGAAACAATAGCATAGCATAGCATAGCATAGCATAGCAATGCTAGTTAGTGCAAACTCAGTGTCACATTTGACTTCCAGGTACTAAACACAGATAATGTTAAATGAAAAAATATAAACAATTCCTGTATACATACTTCAGATATTAAGTTGTGAGAAAGTACTATGTTTAGCAAGCTGTTTATAGTATTTACACAAGTTATCTTTGTGTCTTTTTTGTGTTCACAAGAGAAAACTTTTGTCTGAATAAATCTGGTTTGCTCTTAAAAAATCAGAGATTATTGTGTATGTTATCAAAGTATTGAACCCTTCAATTCCCTATTCTATTGATAAATATCTCCACTGTTACTTAAAGAATGTACGGTATGTATTTATTTTCTGTATTCTTTTTTTTAGGAATGCCAGATAAGGACAGTATGTCAAGCAGTGCTCTTTGCCAAGTTTCTAAAAATTGTAATAAGGTAAATCACACCTAGTTTTGCCTTTGTTTCTTGATGGGGGGGGCGGGGAGGAATTTGGTAATGAAAAATGCAAAAGTACAGCATTAAATTGAAAAGAATCAGGTGCAAATGCAAAGCACGTGGTTGATGCATGTGAGTACAGTATACAAATTATAAGGATGCTTTAGACATTGTATCATATAACTGGAGAAAGCAACTGATTCAGGATCAGCATTGTTAGAACGTGTACTGCTGCCAAAGTTTGTGTTACAATCTGGCTGTCCTATCTTTGTTGGAAAGGTGCTGAGGGTAAAGAAGAAAAGCAGCACTGTGACAAGACAAGTGCATAGCCAATGGATCATAGAATTCATAATTAAATCCTATTTTAAGGCTTAACTGAGGCTTAACTGATGCATAGGCATTGTTCTGGCCCTCTGCTCAGGGTGAATTTTCTCCTGTGATCAGAGAGCAGCTTTATGTCCCAGTTCCCCTTTGTAAAATAGTTTTGTGTCTTCAGTCTCACCAGATGAGGACCCACATGAAAGAACTCATGAATATTTCTATGCTGGGTTTAAAGCAATTATAATAGTGGGAAGAAATAGTATCAGGCATTGCTGTAAAGATTAATAACTTTTAGAATTTTTTATGGCAGGAGTAGAAAAGTTACAGTAATAAACAGATGCTTGGATGCCTTCTTTCTGGACATAGGAGTTTAATTGGATGCATTTGTGTGATGTCTTTAAAAGGTTAAAGGTATTTTTGTTACACAAAAAACATCTCTTGACAGCAGATAAAGACAATGAATATTTTAGCGTGTTTCCTTAATGCGAAAGTAACTACTTCCACCTCTCCGTGTCTGTCTGTCCTGCTTCCTCAAGGGTACTGACCTTTCTTAATTGTCACATTCAGCCTTTATTAAATGTATAAATGTAACAGTATGCAGTTCCTTTTTCTAGAGTCTTATTCACTAATGCTATACCACTTCCTGACACAGCCTTATCCTGTAGGAAAATAAACATTTTTCCATGCACCGGGTAGTAATTCTTAGATACTTTAGATAGCACCTTTCATTCTGTAAGCATTTTACAAACAGTTATGAGTTAAGTCTCAGTGCTTCTCTAAGATGTTGGCATTTCAATGCTACACTTAGAGTTAAGCCAGATCAGGGATCTTGCCTGACCTCTCAATGAAAGCACCAGGTGTAGAATCCAAACTAAAAGATGTTCTATTTCCTGAAGCAGATAGAGGTAACAAGCTAAAAACATCAGTCTTTCTTAGAAGGTGATATCCCCCCAGTAATGGGCAGTGATGCTCAGCTAAGGGTGGTATACACTTTCAGATACAAAGTATTTTAGAAACTGAGCAAAATTTAGTGATTAGTACTGCTGCCAATAGCTGGGCTTTTCTAGCACGACAGGACTCTTCCCGCACAAAGTAACGTTCACCTGGTTAGAAGACAGAACTTGGCTGTCGTGGTTTAACCCCAGTCAGCAACTGAGCACCACGCAGCCGCTTCCCCCTCCCCCCTCCCAGTGGGGTGAGGAGGAGGAAAGGAAAAAAAAGTAAAACTTGTGGGTTGAGATAAGAACAGTTTAATAACTAAAGTAAAATATAATACTAACAATAGTAATAATGAAATATAATAATAATAATAGTAATGAAAAGGAATATAACAAAAAAAGGAAGGGGGGGAAGAAAAAAAACCAGTGACGCACAATGCAGTTGCTCACCACCCACTGACCGATGCCAGAGCTGTGATCTGCGCCTCCCGGCCAACTCCCCCCTGTTTATATATTGGTGTGGTGGGTTGACCCTGGCTGGATGCCAGGTGCCCACCAAAGCTGCTCTATCACTCCCCCCCCTCAACTGGACAGAGGGAGAGATTTTATTTTCATGAAAGGCTCATGGGTTGAGATAAGGACAGGGAGATCACTCACCAATTACCGTCATGGACTTGACTTGGGGAAAAATTAGTCTAATTTATTACTAGTCAAATCAGAGCAGGATAATGAGAAATAAAACCAAATCTTAAAACACCTTCCCCCCATGCCTCCCTTCTTCCCGGGCTTAACTTCACTCCTGATTTTCTCTACCTCGTCCCTGCCCCGAGCAGCACAGGGGGATGGGGAAGGGGGGTTTGGGTCAGTTCATCACACGTTGTTTCTGCCGCTCCTTCCTCCTCAGGGGGAGGACTCCTCACACTCTTCCCCTGCTCCAGCGTGGGGTCCCTCCCACGGGAGACAGTCCTTCATGAACTTCTCCAACGTGAGTCCTTCCCATGGGCTACAGTTCTTCACGAACTGCTCCAGCATGGGTCCCATCCACGGGGTGCAGTCCTTCAGGAACAGACTGCTCCAGCGTGGGTCCCCTGCGGGGTCACAAGTCCTGCCAGCAAACCTGCTTCAGCATGGGCTCCTCTCCACGGGGCCACGGGTCCACAGGTCCTGCCAGGAGCCTGCTCCAGCACAGGCTTCCCACAGGGTCACAGTGTCCTTCGGGCATCCACCTGCTCTGGCGTGGGGTCCTCCACGGGCTGCAGGTGGATATCTGCTCCACTGTGGACCTCCATGGTCTGCAGGGGGACAGCCTGCCTCATCATGGTCTTCACCACGGGCTGCAGGGGAATCTCTGCTCTGGCGCCAGGAGCACCTCCTCCCCCTCCTTCTTCACTGACCTTGGTGTCTGCAGAGTTGTTCCTCTCACTTCTTCTCACTCCTCTCTCTCGATGCAACTGCAACTCCCCTGTAACTTCTTTCCCTTTCTTAAATATGTTATCACAGAGGCGCTACCACTGTTGCTGATTGGCTCAGCCTTGGCCAGCAGCGGGTCCGTCTTGGAACCCGCTGGCATTAACTTTATCGGACACAGGGGAAGCTTCTAGAAGCTTCTCACAGAAGCCACCCCTGTAGCCTCCCCCGCTACCAAAACCTCGCCACGCAAACCTAATACAACTGGGCATGATGTTCCATGGTATGGAATACCCCTTTGGCTAGTTCAGGTCAGCTGCCCCGGCTATGCTCCCTCCCAGCTTCTTGCACACCTGCTTGCTGGCAGAGCATGGGAAACTGAGAAATCCTTGGCTTAAGGTAAGCGCTACTTAGCAGCAACTAAAACATCAGAGTGTTATCAACATCATTCTCACACTAAATCCAAAACACAGCACTGTACCAGCTACTAAGAAGAGAGTTAAGTCTGTCCCAGCCAAAACCAGGACAATGGCTGGGGCAGGCTCAAACTGTTCAATGACTTTTACAGGAATAAGGTCCTTTGCAAACCATATTAACTTCCTTTCCAAGACACGTATAGAAAACAGCCATCCTTCTCCCTCCCACATTGCATGCATTTCTGTGGAGAGAAGCTGAGAGAGTAAATATGTGACAGATGCTTGTCACCTTGTTTCATCCTGGAGGAGCTCAGACAGTCCCATGACAAATGTGGCAGAAGAACCTACACAGCATAGAAATGGTTCATGAATCCTAGTTCTGTGTTTTTGCCATATGGCCACAGTTCTCTTGTGTTAAGTGAAAGGTAAATGCAGTAGAGATAAATACCCGAGTACTTTGTTTACTGCATGCAAGCTTCATTCACGCAATTTTAAACTGTACAACTGTTATAGTGCTTACACAACGTGTCGATCTTCACGGCCTGCAGTCAGTTTTGAATGATTAGGGAGATACTGGGATTGCAGGGCCAAATTCCCAGAAATGTTGCCAGCTATTCGAAATACAAAATAACAGGGTACCAGAAAACAGCCTTATGTTTGTAGATTTTATATATTTTGCTTATTTTAGGGTGATATCTGACTGTCAAAATGGCTACTGCATCAGGGAAGGGCATTCATCCAGGGAAAGGGAAGTGTTCACAGGAAATCTTTGGACTACTTTATATCTTTAGATTGTCAGAATGATGCCTGTGGGACTGGCAGCAAATAAATCTCAGAGAGGCCTGCAGGCTAGTCTGTAATGTCCAGAAAAAGACTAAGTGAGGAACTTTCTGAGATTCAGAGAAAGTTCCTCAAAATCTTTCATGTGGTAAGAAAACATTACACTCTTGGACAGAAGGAGATAACATAATGTCTTCAGTAGTTCTGATCGTAATGATGCATTTATTTTGGGGGGGCTGTGTGTTTAATTTTCTGGGGAAGTTTATAACTATAAATAATTTGCTCCCAATGAAATTTAATATATTCCACTCTTGAAATACGAAATGCATGTTTTTATCTTTTAGCCCATGCTGAGTCTTTTACAAACACTGTAATAGATGATTTTCCATATTTGCTAATTGAGTTTCATCTTCATAGATTTTTTTCTCCTGTCACATCTATTAGTTTTTGATGAGTAACATAAGATTTTTCTTTTAATATATGCCTTGAAATTTTCTCACCATATGGGGATGTTTGGTTTTCCTAGTTAATTGAAATATATTAAAAAAATCTATTTGGAGAAGGCAGCAAAGAGATTTTTTTTTACCAAACACCAATTCATTTGCATTTAGGGTTACATTATTGCACATCATTTAATGCAATATAGCAGTTAAACTGAGCATAAAATACTGACACAAAGTATGCTACTGTCCTCAGTTATATTTTGGGGAATGGAAACAGTCAATTTAAAGCTGTCTTACATAAGGGAAAATAATACAGCTTCGGTCTTTTTAACTAGTCAGTCTAATGTCTGTACACCAGTCTCTCTAGCTCTAGTTTTCAAAAATTCTCATGGGGTAGAGTTGGATATAGCTGGATCTGAGATGAACATAGCTCTAAAGCCAAAATGACAAAATCAATAATAATTTCAAATACGTTTTTGGAAAAGATACAGAAGAGTACTTAGAACACAGGGGAGGTCGGGTTCCAACGTGCAGACAGAATAGATAGTGGTTCTGTTTCCCTATATTACCAGCAGAGCTGGCAGCAGGGTTGCATGGTGCTTCCCACTACAAGATCTTGTACTTACAATTTGGCCACTTTTTCACTGTTTACGCTGAATTTGCCATGCTGAGAGTGTGCTTCTGGCTGATTTTTAAATTGAAATGGATCAAACCTCTCTGACATTGAGGTTGGGGGAAAATACATAGCACATATTAAATAGCTTTTCCCAGTGATACACTAGCAATCCTGTCCTTTGGACTATGAGCTCGATATTTGGGGCTTGTTCTGGCAGTAAGAAGTGCCATTTGCGACCCCTTACAAAATAAACTGTATCGTTAAGCCCTGAAAAATCTCAGTTGAAATTGGCTCACTAGAGGCTCATTACAGTGTAACTGCAAGCTTGTGCACACAGGCTGTGCGTGTTGCGTGTGCAGAATTCCCACACTTTGGTTTGTCTTTGGTCCTGGGCTGTTTGGGCATTCCTGTGTCGATGCTTAACGGTGTGGGTTTTCTCGCAATCACTCATTCTAGTTGCTAGAGAAACATTTTGATTAGTATAAAGCCGGACACTAACTGAAAACCACAGTTGTCTCCCCTGTGCTTTTACACCCTCTACTGGTGCCCAAGTAGGAAATGAGTAAAGAAATAGCCTGCTCTTCTCTGGAGACTAGATGTATGATAGTTTTAAAGAAGAGGGCATTGCAGAAATGAGTTGTAGAGACACAGGAATGAATGTGGGTAAGAACAGAGGACAGACCCATCGAGAGCATGAATCTCCACTCTCTTACGGAGTGTGGTGCTGAATGCTTTTTTCTGCTATCAGTAAATGTCTTAAACTCCTTTGCAAACTGTGGATGCTATGCCTAAGAGAACATAGGAATGATCCACAGAAAGAATAGAAATCTGTGATTAATAACAATTATTGTATTTGCTCAAGTAGTTGATAGTCAAAAAGCCCTAACCCTGCTAATGATCCAAGCTGAAGTTTTATATTGTTTTCCATAATGGAATCTCCATATTGCAGTTTGCTAAAAGAACCCCCACATACTCAAGAAACTACACAAAAAAAATTCTGCTTGAAAGGAAGGCTGAAAAATTAAGAGCTCAAAAGCAGAGCATTTCAAGAATGGAAGCTGACTGAGCAGTGTTAATGAAGTCCTCTTACCCGTGTTTGTTATCATACAGACTTTGATTACCTGCTCACATATCTTTTTCCTGTGACACACTCAATTAAAACAACATCTCACCTCAAAAACCATGCTAGCTTTCTTTTTGTACAACTTAATCTCTATGACTGTTTAAAACCTACCTCAATTTGTGCCTTCTTCATTGAAAGCATACATCCTGAAAGGGGGAAAGTGCTTCTTCATCTCCTTTGTCCTGAGGAAACCATACTGAACGTAGAAGATATAAGCAGATTAAGTTGTGCAAATTCATACAGTCATTCTTGCTATTGGGTGAAGAATATGTCTTTTTTCTGAAATCTCTCTCATGCTTTATTTCCATTATGTTCCCTGTATTGTCTTTAGGTTTCTATTGTGATAAAGAGTTGCAGGAGCTCCCCCTAGTGCACGAAGTAATATTCGAAAAACACATGGATCAAGTTTGTGATGCTTACAGGCTGAAACGTCCTCTTTGTTTTTCATGTAATGACTCCAAATCCTCTAGACTGGAAGCTTATTGGAAGTGATTTATTTGAAGGTATTTTGTATAGCAAAGCTCCTATAGGATGTGCTGAAATACTCCCCTGAAAGTCACCTTTCATCCATCTTCTTCCCTGGTTAATTTGATGTGATAAAATGTAGATTCCTTTTCTTTACTGAATTTTCAATAAAGCTTAGGTGCCATGCTGATTTTTGTGCATTTAAATAATTGGAGTGGTTGTGAAAACATGATTTGCTATTTTATCAACTCTAAATGCATTTAATAAAATTATATCAAAAAGATCTTTCAGTTGACAGAGAAGGACATAATCTAGGTGTTAATCCTCAAAATATTGCAATTTTCAACATTGCCTGGCAAATGAATATTCACTTATTTCAATTTTCAAGCATTTAAGTATAGCTCTGGGCATTTGAAAGTATACTGTTTGTAAAGATGACATTACAATTCACTAGATGCAGCCTTGAAGAGCCCACACAAGACACCAGTAATAATCATGTTCATTCACCATATTAGCTACTCCAGCAATAAACACAATAATTTTACTTCTGATTTCCCTATATTTCAATTTACTTTTCCCAGATGACCGAGAAGAAAGCTTATCTTTTAACATATTCAGTAGATTGTGAAGTGTGGAATTTGATAGAGCATTAGCAGAATGCTAAGGGAAACGTTTCACATGCTCATGAAATTGTGAGCCTACAAGGAAGAATAAAAAGAGAGAGAGAGCAGGAAAGCAGGCAGTAATCTAGCAAGGTGCAACAACAGGGTGTTTGTTTGTGGTAACCTCTCCAACATTCACATGAAAACTGTGTTATAACAGAACTGATTTTCAATGTGGATGATTTTTATAATTGTCCAGTGATATGTGTGCATTAGTTCCTATCGTCTCTTGGGCTCTATGCCAGAGTCAGTTCTCCTATACAATGTTAGCATAGGGTTAAAAAATAATTCCCTTTCATTTTCTGTTTTTAAAGTGGTTGCATAAAAGCACCATGTGCAAATATTTCTAAATAATGTCTTCATGCAGTCCTAACTGTACCAATTACATTTAGGAGCTGCTCTGATATTTTGGCACCGATTTCACATATATGAAAGTGATTTGCTTAGAGCTCTGTTCAAGTTCTTCATTTTGCTCTAAGTGGAAGTGCTCAGGGTTCAATCATTACCACAGCCTGTGACAATTTGTCTAGTGCAGAGACTGTGCATATAGGCCCTGGCAATGAGTCACATGGTGACAGCATATGGCAGGAGAGATAACAAAGACAGGAGTGTGAGATGAGTAGGAGTCTGTGAAAAATACATTTTTCATATGTTAGTAATGAACTTCATGAAAAATGTGAAGGTCTTTATATGTCATCAGAGCTCTCTAATGTAAACAAAATTGTTAGTAGGTCTGCTGGCTTACATAAGTAGGCTTTGCATGCATAAACTAAATTGTTGCAGAACCACCAGGGAAGGTTTTGGTACATCACTATGTCCAGTTTCAACCATATGGGGATGATACACAGCTGTAGGCTTCCCTTCCAAATGCCAGTGTGAACAGCAATGCCTCAAAGAAGCTTGCACCATGCCATCTTCTGTTGTCCAGTTCAGCTACCTGATAATCTATGAAATAGCTATGACCCATGATTTCATTGTGTACCCTGAATTCTGGAGACCCTAATGGCAGTTTCTATTGGAAACAGTTTCTTCTGCTGTATCTAATCATATAATTGAGCTCCAATCTGACCAATACAGAACTAGCCAGAGTAGTCCTAATATGAAACCTGCAGATGCAATTAGTGATTCTCATTTGATCTATTACTATATGGGAATGAGTAGCATTGTGGAGAAGAAGAACAGAATCCTTGGTCTGCGTTGCTGTGTATTTACCAGTGTACATGTCAAAATAACTTAATTTCTCTTCAGTGTGTACTTGATCCGGTTCAAGGATCCCTGGTCCTTGAAGCGCTTCCATGAATTTGGAAGGAAGAATATGGTCCCTTCTTTCTACAATGAGGAGTTTTCATTGTGGTGGTTCTAAAGACAGCTCTAAGGATAAATAGAGCTGTCTACAATGATAGTGAGATTGGTAAGAGAACGAGGCAAGACTCTTGGTAGATGAATTAAACTTTTTGCAGAAAAGGGCAGAATTTTGCAACTTACAGATGCTAAAGGAATATTCTTATTTTAAATTTTACCCTCATTTTCTAAGAGCAATAACAACAGCAGATTAAATAAATGTAGGTGTATTTCAGTTTTAAAATATAAACAAATTTTCACATTTATCTTGGGAGAAGATGAATAATGGGAAAAACAGTGAATGGTGTCCAATAGCACAGCACAGTTGAATTGTCAGCACCTGAAGACAGAGCCTCCCTTTCCTGTCACAGCTGCAAACCATTCCAGAAGCAACCACTGCCCTTTGCTCAGGAATGGAAAACCGAGCTTGGAAAATTGTGTCTGCATCTGTATCCTTCTTTAAGTGCTGCAATGACTTTCTGAGTCGTCGTGAAACTAGCTGCAAGATCCAAATCAAGGTAGTGTGGGTTTTATCATGAGGGAGGAGTGAAAAGATGAAAAATGAGAGGTACGGGGGAGAGAGAGAGACCTCCTCTGTTACCAGCAGAACAATCCATATACTCGAGCCAATGTTAGTGCTAAACTATATGAGTTTTTAGTTCCATGACTTTTACATCTGAGTATTAATATGTATGATCTGCACAGTATTTGTCTGAATGAAGAGTCCCCTCAAGCAGTTATCGTTGTTATTTTGGTGCTCTCCACTTCTCTTGCCTTTTTTAAATTTTTATGTCAGTCTTTATTGCAATTTATGTGTATCCTAAAGCCTTGTAATTCTTGTTTGTGCTGGGTGCTGTGATGCAAAGGAGGGATGGAGGCCTCTGCTACAAAGAGGTTGCAGTCACAGAAAAGATGGAGTGACTGTCAGACAGAAAGATGCTGGTTTACTCAGAACACTGTAAGGCATATGTTGTGGTTTAACCCCAGCCAGCAACTGAGCACCACGCAGCCACTTCCCCCTCCCTGCTCCCAGTGGGGTGGGGAGGAGGAAAAAAAAAAAGTAAAACTCATGGGTTGAGATAAGAACAGTTTAATAACTAAAGTAAAATAAAATACACTACTAACTAAGAATAATAATAGTAATAATTTTAATGAAAAGGAATATAACAAAAAAAAAGAAATAACACCCAAGAAAAGACAAGTGATGCACAATGCAGTTGCTCACTACCCGCCGACCAATGCCCAAGCAGCAGTCTGCACCTCCTGGCCAGCTCCCCCCTGTTTATATACTGGGCATGACGTTCCATGGTATGGAATATCCCTTTGGCTAGTTCGGGTCAGCTGCCCCGGCTATGCTCCCTCCCAGCTTCTTGCACACCTGCTTGCTGGCAGAGCATGGGAAACTGAGAAATCCTTGACTTAAGATAAGCGCTACTTAGCAACAACTAAACCATCAGTGTGTTATCAACAGTATTCTCACACTAAATCCAAAACACAGCACTGTACCAGCTACTAAGAAGAAAATTATCCCAGCCAAAACCAGGACAGCATGGGATTCATATGTGTTCATACATTTCAAATGAGTTCTCTTACAGGAGCTTATTGTGATCAGCCTTTGGTGTGATAATCCTGAGAGACACTGGGAGTGGGAGGAAGACGTTCAGAAATCAATAGACAAGTGAAAAACTAAGTGATACATATTTCTTTGTTAATCTTGTGATTTGGAGGGGATTTAACTCACACTGTTGGCCTTCTTCAGAGTAACAGAGTAAGCAAGTACTCCCCTCCTCCCTGACTAACCTTCTCCCCACAAAAGGGTTACGGAGGTGCTTGGGGTAGCATGGGAAAGGCAATTTGGCTGAAGAGATGTTTTCCCTTTCTGACTGCTCTTGCCTAGCTGAATGAGTGTTGCTATCATAGTTTAGATAAATAAAATAAATAATGGAAAAATAACAGAAATTCCTAGAAAATGCTAGAATTTGTAAAATACTCGATATTGTGAAGTAGGTGTGGGACCTTCTTTCAATAGGAGCATCACTCTCAGTTCCAATTGTTTGGGGAAACAGCATATTGCCTTACCTGCCAGTGCTGGCAAGGGCAGCCTGATAATATATACTGTGGAGTCACATTTGATGACTCTTGCTCCGTGGCTGTGTCTTCTGTGTGATTCTGTCCCAACCCATAAAAAACATGCACATATGCTCCATTTATCTCTTGCAGTTGAAAGGCAGAAAGAGGGGGTAATTATACTGAGAAAAAAAGATAGTCCTTTTCAAGGTTCATGTCTTCAGACAAGTCAAGCGTATACAAGTAACACATTTGGCACTTATATTTGAAACAGCAAAATGAATTTTTTTGAATCTTGTAATTATTTTCTCAAGTTTGGCAGAAAAATTGGATCAGGGATCTTAAAATCAGATTCCTTCTCGTCACTCATATCATCTCTCGCAGAGCATTTTGACTGCCTGTCCTACAATGAATGCTGGAAATTGGTATTCCACAAAGTCAATTATAGTTCTGAATCAGTAAGAAGTAATCAATGTGTCTGATCTGATCATTTAGCAGCATCTTTTATTGTCTGTGTACAGATGACAAAAATTTGAGAGGTTAATAAATAATGGGGAAAAGCTGTCCAGTGATTTTGTTCTTCTTTTTGTGGTAGCTGGTCAAGAACCAGGAGCCCCTTGTGCTGCCTCCACACAAAAGAGCACCACCACCAAAACAAGTGTTTGGTTTGTGGTGCTCATTTGGAGCCATTCCTAGTTAGAACTGCTGAGGCAAAAATGTCAGATATCTACGACAGAGCCGAAAATGTAATTAGGACTATTGTCTCCAGTGATGGTTAAGGAGCAAGGGCTGTTCAGGTATTTAAAGATTTATCATTTATGACTTTTCATTATTTATTCTTTTTGTAAATTTCCTTCTGGAAGAAAGCTTGGCACAAGATTGTGAACATGTTTGATCTTTATGTGCTTTATCATCAGTGATGCAGCTGTCTCAAAATTAAAGGTAGCAGTTAGTGAGGAAATACAAACACACATAGCTGAGTTGACTAGTAGAGAAATGAAAAGAATACATATTTTATATTCCAAAATAAAAATGAAAAAAGAAAATCTTACTTCCAATACCACGTATTACACTGCTTCTAATTAGGATTACTCAGCCACACTTGTTTTCATCTTAGGAAATGAAATTATATAAACAGTTTGTATAATAACCTTAAATATGAACTGGATGGAGAAAGAGCCAGTAGCTTAACAGGGGAGAATTCTGATTAAGTCTTTGTAAACCTCCCAGTACTGCTTTGTCCATCCTCACTCTTTAAAGTAGCTGACTTCAAATGCATGAATCTGAGGGGGCTAAAGAAGCATCTTCTCTCATGCCACTCTTTCCTTGTAGCTTTTTGCACAATGGCTCTGATTGATAGTTACTTTTCACCCAAACCCATTTTCTGACCCAGCCCACCTTAGAGCCACCTGAGGGCCAGCAGTGATACCAGGAGCAGAGGTAGGAGAGGGTGGCTGTGCAATAGGAAGATGGTGGGAGCATCAGCTCCGAGAGCAGAGCACATTTGGGCCCAAGGAGAACCGCAGGGCTGTGGCTGCCCTTCCACAGCAGCTTCCAGTGACCTGCAGTGGGACTGTAGGGCACCTGTCCTCCCCTGTGTCCCCTCTCTGACGTCCCTTCTCTCTACATCCAGCTACGTGTGCCCTCTCCGCCATCACACTGACACTCCGGCTTGCCTGGTGGTAAGGGAGCAGAACTGTCAGAAACACATAAACCTTTTATCTGAGCTTAATTTTCTGCTGTTTTGGATGAAAATTAGCTTCCTGGCCAGGGACAGCACAAGCAACAGGGCAGAGCCTGGGTGTGGGGTTCAAGGAGGGGATGGACCACACCGGTCCTGTTTGAGGCTGCTGTGAACTGTCTGCAGCCTTAAATGTCTAACCTCCGCACAAAGCACTACCAGGTCTGTCAGCTATGGACTGAGACTCTCTCCTGCCCCAAACCTGGCATTTCTGGCAGCCCACATCAGCTGCAGGGGAAGCAGAGGGACAACTGGCAGGGGATCGTTTTGTCAGGCCAGCTTGCAGCTCTGTTGCAGTTCACTGCTAAATCACAAATGAATCTGTGTGATTTCAGTTTCCTGTGTTTAAATACGGATTTGTATAACATATTGCTGTTATTGCTGTAATACACATATGGATCCGGGCAAATATTTGTTCCCCTCTCCCTCCCTCCTCTTGAGTTGTCTTAATTGTGTTCAGAGCCAGGCTAGATTAGGGATTTTCAGCTTGTGGTCTGCAGGCTGCTGGGTTTTGGCAGCTATTCCAAATGAGTCAGGGAAACGAACCTAAGAAAAGCCTGTTGTCACTAGCTGCACAAGGTTCCTCATCTTGACTGGCAAAACTATAGGGGTCCACAAGATAAAGGAGCGTAACACCCCCTCCTCCCCTTTTGTTTCCCCCAATTCAGTTCACTCTCTGCTGAGTGTTAATGTTAGCTGCTGCAGATTCCAGGGCAATGTTGGAAAAACCTGTGTCGACAAAACTGTAACAGTAAGGTCTCTGGCATTCCTTATACTGTAAATGTATAGCTACTGCTCCACAGCAGTCCTGGGCCTGTGTAATAGAACGGTTCTCTTTTCTTCCTGGTATACTGATCCAAACTGGGGAAAGGAGGAGGGAGAAGAAAACCAGGAGGTTGCCTTGCTAGAGCTCCTGAATGCTACTTAGTCTGTTTGGTTTCTTCAGTGTTACAGTCAGTGTTCTTGAAATGGTGTCTTTTGTGTTTTGTCTGGCTTTTCTGCTGTGAGGTTTGGGGTGGAGAACCTGAATTGCTGCCTGGAAAGTGCTGTGTGACCTTGTGGCAGTACGGACACAGGACAATCTGCAATAATATTGGACTTCACTGTACCAGAAATTCCTCTGGGGAGGATGCATCTTCCTTTCCCCAAGACAGTCTCCTAGACTAACTGTCATGGAGAAGCTGAAGATTCCTACGTTATTGCAGAAATGATTTTTTTTTAACACAAGTTAGCTGGGAATACTCTATGTACACTTGGTATTTCCAGGCAAGCTGGTTTGGATTACAGTAATTAAACTTCTCTGGAACAGCAAACATTTTCACACTGATTTTCTTAACAGTGCAACAGTCCTTATCCTTTATACAGCCCACAAAGAGTCACTAAAGAGTCAATTAAGCCAAAGAAGATTTTGAGATTATGTTTAAAAAGGAGGTGAGTGGTTGACAGATGGCAGGGACAGAATTTCAGCTGGACGAAGCAATATTTTTAGCGATGATGTGAAAATTAATGCCAACATTAAAGAGAAATAGGAGAAAGGGGATAAATTACAAAATACATACAATAGGTCCCCTTCCATTTCACAAGGACAAGGCTGGTTCTGTGATATCCCTAAAAGCCAGACATCACAGAATTTACACAGCTTGGGCTACATACTGAGAGATGTAAAAAGAGGTCATCTCTTTCAGAAACATGCTATGGCGAATTGGGATGTAAAGAGATGTGGTTAGCTAGGGAAAACGTCAGGTAGAGTAATTTCACCTCTCCATATCAGTCTTGGGTTAATTATTGCAGTGTTCTGTGTGCATTTGTGGAGCCAATTTTTTCTCAAGTTGCAATAAAGGTTCATTTAGCAACAGAAGCAGCTCAGAGTATGTTTAGAAACGTCTGTCCCTCACTAGTTATCAAGGAAGATGAGCTGAAATTCAAAACAGTAAGAACAAATGTGAACAGGCCTGGTTTAAATGGTAGCAAGTTAGGCAGCTGCAAGCTCTGTAGGAAGTTAGGAGGAGGGAAGGAGCGAATTTACAAATATGAAATATTTACTGTTTTCCAATGATAGTTATATTTTGTTGAGATTGGCAGGAATTAATAGTATTCTTTTACTGTTTTCTTGGGTAATACCTACTGTTCACACAGATGCACATTAACTCAATGTTTGTATTTTATTTACTGATTATTCCCATTGCATTACGGAATTAATGTGAAAAACGGGGGATATTAATCCGTGTTGTTCGGATCTAATAATTTGATTCCAAATGCCTTTGTATGTTTTTAATCAATACAATTACTGCCACTAAAATATCTGAAGAACACTGAATTAACTGATTAACTAATACAGCAGTTATGAGTTTCATTTCACGCTAGTTAAATGTGTGAGAGCACAACTGGATTTTACTGTAAAAGAAAAAGAAAAACCCTTACACTTCATAGCCAGTATCTCCTGCCTGAATTTATGCTGTTGGCCTTTGCCTGTTACTGAATGAGATGGTGATGTGCCCTCATAGCAGGAGGAGGTAATGGTGTTGATGGGTGTCATGGTTTAACCCCAGCCAGCAACTAAGCACCACGCAGCTGCTTGCTCACTTCCCCCACCCAGTGGGATGCGGGAGAGAATCGAAAAAAAAACCCCAAAAAACTTGTGGGTTGAGATAAAGACAGTTTAATAGGACAGAAAGGAAGAAAATAATGATAATAATAATAATAATTTTAAAATGTCAGTAATAATACTAAAAGAATGAGAATATACAAAACAAGTGATGCACAATGCAATTGCTCACCACTTGCCGACCGATGCCCAGTTAGTTCCTGAGAAGCGATCCGCCCCTCCTGGCAAACTCCCCCCAGTTTTTATACTGGGCATGACGTCATATGGTATGGAATATTCCTTTGGCCAGTTGGGGTCAGCTGTGCTGGCGGTGTCCCCTCCCAACTTCTCGTGCCCCTCCAGCCTTCCTGCTGGCTGGGCATGAGAAGCTGAAAAATCTTTGACTTAGTATAAACACTACTTAGCAACAACTAAAACCATCAGTGTGTTGTCAACATTATTCTCATACTAAATCCAAAACATAACACCATACCAGCTACCAGGGAGAATATTAACTCTGTCCCAGCTGAAACCAGGACAGTGGGTTGTCCTCAGAAGATGCATGTTGTCCCTCGTGACCAGATCCCTTCTGTTTTGGTTAGATCTGTCTGGTCATGAAGGTTCATTGTGGTTAGCAGAAATGTGGCAGTGCTAATGTGTCCCAGTCAGGGACAGGAGCTGTATCTTGCATGAGAAGCACTAGGAAGAAGGGCACTGCCCTAACAAGACTACAATCCAATTTTGAAAACCACCCAATAGATAAACTGCACAGTCCGAGAGACTTGGATGAGACAGGATAGGTAGCAGGTTCAGCATATCAGCACCCTCCACTTTGACAAGCTTTTTGTAGACATCATGGGAAACAGAAGTTTTAAGGAAGATAAGAAGGTTGTTTTGTGGATATTTGCCAAGAGCAGAATGCTTGTCTTTTCCACTGACGCACAAATATGTAAATTAAACAGAAGTGCTTGAGTGGTTTTTATGTTTATGACAGAAGACTTAAAGCTGTTGAAGTAAAGAAATACTTGGCTGAAAGAAGAATGTTTGTGCTTTTTATAAAATGTGTTCTGGTCTAGCCATCAGTGTGGGATTTCTTTCCTCTGTTTACTTTCATATACTACAGAAACAACCATTTACCTTTTTTAGGAAATAGATTCTATGTAGATGGAAAACATCGATGTAGATTATTAAAAACCTCCTCTGTGAAGTAGGATAACAGAAGGTGTTGCACTGGATATTGTTAGATTATTCCTTCTCAGTTTCATTTTTAGCAAAAATTTATTTCTGAAAAGGATGACAGGAAGAAGAATGAGGAGTAGATAGGGCAGCTGGAATCTGAGGCAGATGTGCTGCACTCCTTCAATGTTTCTTCATTTCATGTACGTTCACACAATGCACTGTCCTGAACTTGGAATGTGGAATCACCAGAAGACACACAAAACAGGTTTAAATTAACTTCTCTTCCCTGTTTGCCAGAGGCTTTACCTTGTTGCTGACCTCCCCAGGGAATTCAGGAGGTAACCTGCAATGCCCTCTAGCCCTGTCTCACTTTGATGACTTTTCCTTTCTGTGTTAAAAATCATGATAAAATGCTCAGAATGAATTTGTAGATACTAGACTTCCAGGATTTCAGTTGCAGCATTCAGCAGTGTTTTCAGTTGCTCATTCTCATCACTTGTCAGAGATGTGAGTAGATTCTGTCATCCCCGTTTTACAGATGGAGAAGTTGAAACAGTCAGAGGTGGAATGACTAGCTGGGGTCACACAATACCTAAACCGCTCTCACCCAGGAGACAGTGGTGCTCTTGCCTCACTTGGGTGGCGTTTTGACTACACTAAAGTCAAGAGTTTTACCCTTGATTTTAATAGGTTCACAGTTTCACCCCCTAATTCACACTCCATTCAGTTTTTGGCGCCCTTATGTTTCGCATGAAACCACTTCATCTAAAATTTCACCACCTAGTCCTCAGAGGGCAGTTCTGGCATCTGGATGTAATTGAAGCGTAGGAGAGCCCATCCAGTCCTGTTTGTCTAGAGGCATGCCTCCTGGGAGACTTGGAGGTGGGAGATGTGTGCAGAAGTTTTAAAGGTATCTGGAAACAAGTGAAATAAATCCTCTAGAAGCTCATTAATCTTTAACTTCCCTTCACTTTGCCTTTTGAATAGTTACTGTGTATGTATAGCCTGGGTGAGAGGCAGGTCTCAAAAACCAGTAACCTTGCTGCCTAGTATTTATCATACTTTTTCATCTTCATCATTATAGTTTGTTTCTCAAGAAGTAAATAATTTCAGGTAAACATACTATTAAAGCCATGGATACTAAGAAACCAGTGATTCTCATGAGAGACAATGAGAAAAATGTTTATTCTTTTGTAGGTTAAAAAAATGCAGCAGCAGAGAAACCCGTGACAACGCTGGCTTGAGATTCCTTATGACAACTGTAGTCACACCTCTATCAGAATATTGGGAGTGCTCACAGCAGAGTTAGCATTTTCTGACATTTTATTCAATGCATGCAGTGTAGTTATAGCAGCTGTTTCATTGTAGCAGGGAAGTAGAAAAATGACAGGAAAATAAGACATCATTAGCCATGTTCTGGGGGTTTTTGTGCACTGGTCATAGTCTGTTTCAATATTCTTTTTCCCTTTGACATTCACAGTGAAGTATCATTTTTGGTAATGGCTGAATCATTTTGTGTTAAAAGGACGGACATTTACAGTTTGTCAAAGAAACATTGTAGAAGTGTTAATAATGCAATTTCAATTTAACTTTCTAAAATAAATTTGCTACACTGATTGTATTTGAGAATTTAAAGGAACACATTTTCCTGTTTATGCTATTAATACATGTAGATTACTAAAGAAAAGCAATTTTAGAATGTATTTTAAAATACAGCTTAGTCTTCACATTGTATTACATTTAAAGAGTATAGATTTTAAAACAGTCTTCATTACTCTGAATAGTTTGATAGTAGCCCATTTGCTGACAGTATTCAAAGCATTTTACAAAGGTATAAATTATTAGTATTCCTCTCTCCAAAAACGGGAAAATGAAACACAGTGTGATTACGTGATTTGTGCAAGGTCATGCAGTCAGAAAAGAAGAATAAAACTGAGCTGTCTTAACCACTGGTCCTGACAATTTCTACTAGTCTATTTTGCTTGGTTTAGTTAGTTTGTAGTTAGTTAAATATATGGGTATTTAGATTACAGGTGCTGTAGTTTTATGAAACTCAGAGGATTTTTAAAATGTGATTAATTCCTGTTTCTGTGGAAGTTCCCTGATTTTGCAAACATCCTTGTGACTGTGTGTTCCTCCACTCATACCTTGCCCTGCTTCCCACTTTTGCTGTTTACAGATGTTTCTTAAGAAACTATATGTTTGTCTTTTGTGAGCATGGGTGGTTTGAAGATGTTTTGGTAATACAGATTTAGACTATCTAGACTGGCTACAGGTCCTTTTAATACTTACATTGTTTGGTAAACATAGATGAAGAGCAGAAACAAGTGCTCTTTCTGGGTAATTTGTCCTTTGTTAATTGCAAAGTGTTGCTAAGTCACCTACAGACCTGGCATGAGGTTAGTCATTGTCAGTTATGGACTTTTCCAGTTAGGAGACGTGAGCCAGCACTTTGCTTTTTGGCTGCCAGTACTGTCTTGTGGAGAGTGCTAGGGAGCACCGGTTGGTTCTCTTAGCTGCTACATACATTTGAGGGGAGATAGTGAAGAGGTGACTGAAATATTTCCAGCATGGTAGTGAGATTGCATTTCTATTTCCACTTTTTTTGTCTTCTGGAGGAGCATGGTGAGGTCTCCCTGTAGATATGACTGTGGTCTGGGTTGGACAGAACTCAGTCCTGGTAACGTGTCCCAACCATCAGAAGTCTCTGTGGCAGGGAGCGTGTGCCAAGGTTTCTTAAGGACTGTGCACCCTGCAGGGGGTTGGTTAGAGGTCGTGACATAGGTTGTTTTCTGATGATAAGCGTTGGTCAGTGTATCAGCATGTTCTACATAGGTCTGCTCCAGAGATCCAGCATAGGCTAACAGAGCACAGAAATTCCTACAATATTGGTTAAGTTTTCCTTCAAATTTTGACAAAAATGCTTTTCAAAGGACCTTTTTATGACAGGATCTTTGGCCAGCTGTTTCTCTGATGTTTTTCAGCAAGCTGCATTCACTAAGTGTATTGTTTTACTTGCAGCATCCTAGCAGAGGTTGGTGCAGTCTGCATAAACACACTCTTTCTCTGCAGATAGAAATAGGACCAGTGGAGTTGACTTCAGGATACTCTGTCCAAGACTGCTTTCCACCTGGAAATGCATATTACAAAAAAAGGCAACTTTTTGGAAATGGATATATTGATTTGAGAAAGAATGATAAGAATAGAAGGGGGAGGTGTTGTGTGGGAGGGCTGTGGGGACTTTTGCTAATTGTCAGCTGTATCTTACTGACTGGCTATACTTTCACCAATATTGTGGGAATGTTTTTTTGTATGTTTTATTTCCTCCCATGTGAACTAGGTAGGGCACTGATAGCCTTTCAGGAAATGTATACAAGGATATTCAAGCATGTCAGTCATAAATGGCAGTCATCAGAAGTCATCAGAAGTCATTTGGAACTGGTAAGAGCTAAAGATGCTCTGCTTCCTGAAGTACGCTTAGGAGAATCAAATGCTATGGGCCTGACTCAAAACCCATTGAGTCAATTAGGGACTTCCCAGTGATTTCGGTGGGATTTGGATTAGGCCCTATATGACCAATAGCAGTAAATACTGAGGATGTAAAACAAACAGACCTCTTAGTGATGTGGCTGTTGCTGCTGCCACCTTTCAACTTGTGTGGCTTTTGTCCTTTGTTTCTTCTGGATCCCCTGCCAGCCAGCAGGAAAACAGATGTCACTTGCAATTCTTTTCAGTGCCCCAGTTGGAAATAAAGGGATCAACAGTAGTGCACAGGTTTATCTGATCACCCTGGTAACCTCACAAGCCACGCTTAACTCCGATAAATAACGAAACTTGTTCTCTGTTCAGAAATGAGCTACACTGAGGTCATGGGAAAAACATGATTCATTGGCTTTTGTTTTATTTCATCTTAGTTCTTTGCAATACACATTTCCTACGTTAACATTTGAGAGTAGTAAGTTAGGTCCCTTCCATCATTTGATTCTATAGATCCAAATTGCTGTAGATCTAAAGCGTTCATTCATATGTAAAGGCTCAGAAGAAACATCCCTTTACAGCTATTTAGCAAGGGGAATAGAAAAATGTATTTTTATAAGAGATGTTCTGGGATTTTATTTAGCAGATTCAAACAACTTGACAAATACAGACCTCATATTAGGTCTCTGTTATTGTTGTTCATTATATTATTTATTTGTTTGCATATGGCTTGCTCAGTGATGTAAGAAGCACAGAAATAAAGGCAGCCCTTGCCCTATAGTTTGAAATCTAAGGCCTATTTCTCCAGAGATTAAATGTGTGCATAAACTTATACACATGAATAGTCCTATTTAAATCTATGGTATTGCTCTCATGCATAAATATTTGAATCTTCAAAGGAATGGAGGCTAAAATTGTTACTTTGCCTGCTTCACCCCAGTTTAAATAGGGAGTTTTGTGATTGGCTTCATGAAAGGTTTGTTTGAATGGCCCAAATGTGAATCCATAAATATACAGATATGGAGTTTGTCAATGTTAACACTGAAAGCCATTTTATCACAGTTTCTCATGATCATTTTCTGTTTCCCCCTACCAAAACCTGCAGCGTTCCCTTCTCTACCCTCCAGAACCATATGCACCTTCTCCCCTACAGGGGGGGATCAGCAGATCATAGTAAACTGGCTGTGTATGCACTAGTTGGAAAAGGGCATGAAGTAGCTAAAGCTCAAGATGGTACTGCTGTGTTGCTTCATCTCACACTGAAGGAAAGCTAAGAGCAGGTACCCTTGTCACTACAGTGGCCAGGAAATGGGTCATAATTGGGAAACTATTCTGATTGGCTTGCATATTTGAGCTTTTCACATGATAACTTTTCCCTTATTCAGAAGTCCTGAAAAATGTGATCAAGTAGCTGCAGTCATACAGCTCCGTGCAACATGTATGTACTTTAGTCACGTTAATTCTTCAAAGATACCAGAATGTGTTAAGAAGGTAATTAAACACTCTGCTCACTCTCTGCTGTTTTATAGGGAGAGCTACTTCTTTTTTTCTAAGTGCTTTCTAAGTATCCCTTAATGGGAGATCCAAGACTGTAAAGACTTACAAAACATTTCTTGGACTTCAGCCAAGTTGTGACTATTATCCTAAGATACAATCCCTTACAGAATCCATTTTTTTCTGACGGGAGATTGTTGCTGGAACACCGTATCTCCTATTAACTAATTGATGTTAAATTTCTTTGCCTTCGAAGCATGACTTGCCTTTCTATAGCAAACTCAGTCCACGCCCTGTGGTTCCATTTGTTGCATTTCATTGCTAGTGCAGCCAGAGTTCACTGCGGTAGCTTTGAAAGGCTGTAACTTTGAGGAGACTCTTTGCTGGGCATGTCTTTTGGATGGCAACGACGTTGTTCCTCAGTAGGAGTGACTGCCTTGCTTCCTTGAGTCCGGGCTTGCTGCTCTGGGGGTTGTATTACTGATTATCTCTTTAAGCACCACCTTGTGGTTGAACCAATTTTAGACAAGTAAAGGTGTCCTTGAAAATTGCATAGTGCCACACAGTGAGGCTAAAAGGTACTTCAGGAAAGCATCTAGTCCATCCCTGAGCCACATGCACAGTTCACTATAGCTGTGTCACTTCTGACAGACATCTTACGTATCCTCCCAAGCCTCCGAAGATGGAGGAACCACACCTCCCTGGCAATCTGTGCCAGTATTCACTGTCCACACTGTTAGAAAAGCTTCACCGATGCCTAATCTGAATCTGTCTTACAGCAATTTAAGCTCTTTGTTTCCTGATCTCTGCACGATGGACTAGGTCACTTCTTTCTTCCTTTCAAAGGCCTTTTAAATCTGAAGACTTTTATCACACTTCTGCTAAGACTTGCCTTTTCCTTAGCTGAAAAACTTTGATTATTTATGTTGTGCTTTCTGATTATTCTTGTTGCTCTCCTCTAAATTCTGTCCAGTTGGTTTAGATGCTTTTGAAGTGGGCAAATGAGACACAGTGCTTTAGCTTAGGTCTTATCTAGGCTGACTGAAGCAGAACTGCATTGTGTATCTAATCTGTTACTACATCCCAGTACAGTATTTGTTGCTTTCACACAAGTATGGCATTGCTTACTCAGTTCTGTTTAATATCTATTATAAACCTTATTTCTTTTTCTGTGCAACTGCACTAAGACACTTGTTCCCTACCCTGTCTTTATATAGCTGATTGTGCCTGCTTCGGAAAAGTAGTCAGTGCTGTCTGTGTTGCATAACAGCATCATATTTTTTTCACACCAATGTCAAAACTGTATCAAATTGTAAACTTATTCTCCAATGTACATGCAGTCCCTCCCATCCTGAAGTCTCCTGCAGAATCAATCAGTGTACGTTCTACTTCATCCCATGTTAATATTTAATATTATCAGATGTGATATATTCTTGAGAACGCTGCTCAGAACAGACCTCTGGTATGACTGCCAATTTGACTTTGCTTTACTGGTAATTGCTTTCAAAATATACTTTTCCAACTGGCTTTGTATGTATTCTGTAAGAATTTAATCTGCCCTTTGCAGAAGAGAATATCTTATGAGACGGTGCCAAAGTCTTACTAAAGGGTTGAAAATCTACTGTTTCTTCCCTAATCTATCAGTGTTGCTACCCAGTCATGGAAAGAAATTAGATCAGTGTGGCATGATTTGTTCTCGATTAATATACATCACGTGACTCATCTCCCTGTTCTTATCCAGGTGCTTACAAATGGACTTTTTCTAGGAAGACAAGTTAAGCTGACAAGTCTATAATTTTTCAGCTCCTCCTTTTCCCATATTTCTGTCTTCTGCTGCCTTCCTTAGTCCCCAAGAGTTGTCAGAGGTGGCTGCTGACAGTCCCGAGGTGGCTGCTGATGGTTCCGAGATGGCTGCAGCCCTCTTTAAGTTTCTTCAAGCTCTTCAAGTTTCGTGCATGAAATTCTACAAACCCAGCCAATCTGAAAATAGCTAATTTACATAATGTTTTCTCATCCGTTCTTTTGTTTTTTCAGGCCGAGGTTTTACTCCTGTCACTCTACTACTTAGGATATTAGCCATCTCGCTGCTACTGATCTTTGTAATGAACACTGATACAAAAAATAAATCAACTGCTTCTGGCCTTCTTGAATTATCTGTCAACAGATTTCCCTCTGTTGAATAGTAGATCAACACTTTATTTTCTTTGTTTTACTACTAATGTACTTGTGGAATATTTATTGTACTTCTTGACATTTGTTGGTAGATCTGTCTCATTTTATACCTTTGCTTTTCTAATTCTGTCCTTCGTTACTCAATTTATTTGTTATACTTGCCTTTTGTAAACCCCCTACTTTCTCCTTTCTGTGCATTTCCTTCTTGTATTTCAGTGAAGAGCTCTTTCTTTAGCGAAGTTGAGTCTTTACTACAGCTTCTAGCTCTGTGTTAGTATATATTGTATGGGTGGTTAGTATTGTTTCTTTAAGTAACTGCCCCCTCTCTTTAATTCCTTTTACCTTACACTTGCTCCCCCATGACCTGCTCCAGAAATTTAGCTATCGGTATTGTGTTTTTATGGAAATTTTTCTTCCTAGTCCATTGTTTCTACTTTGATGTTGTTACTTCCTTCTGTAACGTTCTGACACTGGATCATTTAATGATCACCTTCACCCAAGTTACCTTCTGTCTTTGCAGCTGATCCTTCTGTATTGGTCAGGATCAAATGTAGGTGAACAAGCTTTCCTGTTGCGTTCTGCAGATTCTTGTGCTGTGCCTTAGCTTTCACCTTGGTTTTTTTCTGTGCTTCTGGGTTGAATCAGATTTCTTCTAAATGCTCTGTTTTATTCTGTTTCGATTAGAATGGGAGATTTATTGAGAAATCTTCATCCATATTCAATTTTTTCACCTATTAGTTTTGTGCATTTTTGTTGGAGCTTAATGGAAACTCTAAAGAACAAAAATGTGCATTCAGTTTCACTAGTCTATTGCTGTAAAAGTCTCTTATATATTTGTCTTACACATTTTATCTCTCCTTTGAAGTATATTCCTAACTAGAATTAAAATCTGGAAGCTAGAGTGAGTATATTGTATATTGTGAGTATATTGAGTATTGCTCAAAAAAAGTAACCTTTTAAGAATGTAGAATTTAAAAATAATTTTCATAATGACTTCAATGCCAATTTAGCCAACCATTTAAGTATATATTTACTTTCAATCTCATTGAACTTGATGATGACTTGAAATCCTTTTAAAAGAAAATGGAAGCAAACATTATTAATACTCAGAGTGATATCTCTGACTTCATTGTTTATTTATATACCTGTTTGTTATTCAATGGTTTTGTTTGCATTAGAGGTATCTTTCAAAAGATTCTTGCTATTCTTAGCATGCTTTAACTGTAAATTTAGACTAAAGCATGCTCCACACAGTTCCAGAAATCGAGAAATATTGAGGGATGTTCTACCGCCCTTCTGGTGTGACAGAAATGTTTATAACTTAAATGAGTCTTTGAAAAATTGTTGACTTATTAATGAGCAAAATCAGGAATCCCAATTTAATTGTATTGATTTGCCTTTTCAGAGACTTCTTGTAAGGTATGAGTAGAAATGAAAAACCGTTTGCATTGTTTTCCACATACAGGCCTCTCCGTTAAGATTATATTATCTTTATTGATTTCTGTCATGTGCTTCCTTCATTTTCCCCTTCCCAGCTGACCTATAGTCTCTTGGTGCATTCGTAGCTCCTAGCACTGTTTGTTTACTAGAAGGACTTTGTCACATCATTGAAATCCAGTGGGAGCTAACAAACAGATGCCCAGCTTAAGAAAACCGATATCCAGCAACACAGTAGTACACGGCATGTGTTTCACCGCATTTCCATGTCCTGCCTTTGCTGTAAGGGTGTAAGGGAGCCGTGGCTGCTGTGGGCCAAGGTGCAAGGTCTTGCCCTTGTGGGAGACCTCTGTGTTCGGTATGATCAGCCCTGTCAGCAAGCCCAGAACACCAGCCAGATTCAGACCTTGTGTCATGTCTCCTGACATTTCACACTAGACGTAAATTTGGTCCATCCTGTTAACTACCAGTCCCAACAAAGCAAAACATCTCATTGTTCTGAGGTGGCTGCTGAAGTTTGGTTTTGTTCTCCTTTGTCTCCATGTCTACTGTCCTTTAACCCTCTGCTTTCCTTTTTCCTCTGTGTTATGCCATGTGCTTCCTGTCTCCCCTCTCCTTTCACCTGTTCGTTACATGCCTGTTTTCCCATTTCTCTCATCCTCTTCTCTGCTTCTCTCTTGTAGAGCCCTGATGATAGTCTTCCCTTTCACTCTTCCCTTTGCAGAACCAAGTCACCTGCTTTACTCTTTTTCTTTTTCCTTTGCCAGCCCCTTTGTGAAAGTCCTTACCCAGGTCTCTGCAAGTGGCCTGTATGCTCTTGCATTTCAGAGAGCGGCTATAAAAGGGTTTTCAGCTAGGCCCGATGATAGTTTAGAAAAGACAGACAGTGGGAGCAGAGCTTTTTCTTCATTCCTGTTTCTTGTGCTATGCTGTAAGGGAGAAGAGAGCTGAATAGAAAAAGGTGCTGAAGGAGGAGAGCGTTTCCGTGGTGGGGGACTGAATGGCAGAAGCAGCCGTGTGCAGAGGAATGCTGTTGTGCCCACTGCAGGTTGAGAGCAGCAAGCAGAAGAGCTAGCTATGCCCGTGTAGCCTCAGATCTGGTGTGATGTTTGGCCATTGCACACTTCATTAGTACTTTAGAAAGTTTAACATGCATTTGTTATTCATCTTCACGTGTCATGTCACTGTTTTAACTTGCTGAGCATTAAGAGCCAAATCTGTCTTTAGGATGTCTTCAGAGAGCTTTTTCTACGTATGTCCCCTGGGCAGAGCTTGGACTTACACGTCATTCTTTGTTTTTACAGCTTCTTTGTTCAGTTTTTTATTTTAGCCTTTATTTTATTTTACTACCCAACCTTTAAAAATGTATTTAATTTCATTTTATTTTTCAGACACCTCTTATTGAACCTCACATCCCACATCGTCCTACTAAAACCATTACACAGGTAATAGGACATAGGTGTGCTGTAGAGCCAGGCTGCTAGACAAATGGAAATAACTCCTGTTTCCAACAGTGTGATGTGTATCAGCTGAAGTGATGCTTTCTGTTAGATGTGATAAGTATGTGAGACTTAAAATCCTGAATGTATACGACATTGCTCTGCAAAAGTAAGCATCTGTGCGAGGACTTTTAATTTAGGAAAAAGAGAACTTGTGTTTTGTTCTGCAGAAGGCAGTACAGAGATTGCAGAAAGTTTAAAATCTGTGTGTCTTTGTCCCTTTTTTTCCTCCATGATCACCAAGGTTCCTTCAGAAAAGATCCTCAGAGCTGGAAAGATTTTGCGGAACACAATTCTGTCCCGAGCCCCTCACATGATAAGAGATCGTAAATACCATCTGAAGACTTACAGGTGTGTGAGCTGATTGTATAGAATTCTCTGCATTTTTATGCCTGCCGTCCTCTGATTTGTGATTTATGCCTTACCATACTTGCAGGTCTCAAAAGGTCTGAAATTATTCTGTGATGCTATTTGAGTCTGGATGTTATGCAGTCTTTAATGGGCCTGGTAAATCTTCTCTGAAGTAATTTGACTGGAAATTGAGTCCATGATTGTGAACAGAGCATTCACATACAAAAACTCTTCCAAAGTTAATAGCATAGTTAGCTGGAATATTCTGTGCAATATCAAGTTAAAATGTAGATCCTGTTCTCTTTGTATATCAGTAAGAGATAATAGTAAAGTTCATTAATATATTATGTTACTGTACTGATTGCTACAGCGGTGTTGCTCAGTGTGGAGTTCTGAAAATTCACCTGGTGAGAAACATTCCTTATGTAGATTTTCTGCTCTATTTAAAATTTTTTTTTCAGTATATTGCCAGGTTTTCTTATCTTCCTGCTGGTGGCAGCACTGTCTTGCTGAAGTGGGACTCGTAGAACAGGAATCTGACTTCAAGGAATCAGGATCTATCTACTATTAGCTTAACAAACAATCAGTTTGGTTTAGTGTCTAATGTTTAAATCAAATACCTAATGCATTATTCAGAGTATATTTAAATAAAAATTGGTTTAAAATCTCTGAGTATGTCTTTTTCTAAATAGTAAATCAATGTGTTGCTGATCCGCTTTTGAGATAAGTGCATTGATTTTCCATGTTTCAGTCCAAAATGTATTTAATATGATGCAAGGTATTTGGAGCTTGTGAGTTGATCTGAGAATATATCATGATACGACATTGCTCGTTGTGCTAGAAGAACAAAAGAGTATGTATGATAAATGAAGACCAATGCTGGTCCAAACAACTGCACCATTTTATCTTATACATAATTGGGAAAAACTCTTACTGTTCTGTCCTTGGGTTTTTTAAATATGGAATGCCAAAATTTAGATTGGATCCAGGTGAGGGAAAGTTTTGTCATCAAAATGGGATTTTAATTGGAAGAGCATTATTTAAACTAAATTTCAGCAATTCCAGTATTATCTATTTCCTTGGTCTCTGAAAGTGATGCATGAAGTGTGGCACCACAAGAGCCTGTCTAGAAGGACTAGCCAGCTTCCTCTCTGTTCTGTGTGTGGTCAGTTATAGATTTGTAAGTTTTTGATCACATCATTGCTTATTTGCTTCTGTTCTGCTGAGCTAGGGAGTGTTATGACAAAGAATTTTACTTAGGGATCATGTGGCTTTTTGGTTTTTTCCCCCTCTTCGGGTGTTCTCCAGAACTTGAGGCCTGTTGTTGTCTGCCTCTGGGTCAGTCAGGAGCTGTGAGGTGACCAGCACCTAGCATAAGATAGCCTCAGAAACACTGTAGATCTACAGACCAATGTCCCCAAATACAGTGTGGCTGGAGTTTGGTTACAAATGGAGGAACACCCTCCTAACACTCACTCTTCCTGTGGAGGCTGTTCTCATTGGCAAAGCTTTTACAGTGTTAGATGATTGTTTTCACGCAGGATTCTGACAAGCGTGAGGCTTTTGCTATCCCATGGTATACAGAGAAGGTTTCCTTTGAAATCTGGGTTGGAGGTTGTTGCACTGGTGCAACAGGTTTTGTACCAGGTGGCACAGGCTCACTCTGATCCTCTGAACTTTTTGTTTCCCAAAACACTTGTTGTTCTGGTGATGTGATCCTCTCAAAACTTAACACCTTCACTGGTATTTTGAGCATGTACATGTAGATGGTGACATTGTGTTTTCTGTAGGGAGATTTGACTAAGATTTTACAGAGTTTAAGATATCACTGTTCTTGGCAGACACTGTGTGTGATCTCTCTCTTGGCTAGCTCCCTTTTAATTTCTATCTATTTATTTGTCCTTCAGGCAATGCTGTGTGGGGACAGAACTAGTTGACTGGATGATGCAGCAAAGTCCTTGTGTCCATTCACGAACCCAGGCTGTTGGCATGTGGCAAGTATTGCTGGAAGAAGGTGTTCTTAACCATGGTAAGATAAAGAAAATCAGCATCTTAACTAAAATATGGGCAATGTGTGACATCAGTGCCTCTGTAGATCTCTTTCATGAAAAAGAAAGGGATCATGAGCCCAAAAGAAATGCTGCAGAGCAGCCTGTTCATTCATAAGTGCAAGTGCAACACACAGACAGTATTACATGAATCTTGCTACCAATATACCTTTTTAACTTACAAGAATATTGAAAAGTAAATGAACAATTTATAATGATAACTCTAATTATACTTAGGAGTACACTGGCTTGTGTTTATATTGCCAGAGCTGGATAGCACTCTGGCCGAAACCAAGAGATGTATTACCATATACAAAACTGATTTTCATCAAAGATTTGCAGCATTTGGAAGTGAATGTGAGCATTTGTGTTTGCTCAGGTCCATAATTTTGGAATGATTTTCAGTGGTTTTGGAATGGTTCCCAAATTCAGCACTCCAAATATTCCAATGCAGAGATCTGGGATTTCATGTTAGTTTTCTGACTGTATTTTACATTGACTTTCAGTTTCCATTTGGCAGGATTTACTTGGTCACAGGATATTATAGCCCTCAAAAGGGTAGCTTTCTAAAGCAATATTCATATTTGAAGCTTTGCATGTATAGTTTTATTAAATTCAGAAGAGCAGCTCTATTACAGTACACTTCCATTAATCCTCTGTTGCGCTTCCCATATCCCAGGGAGAAATTTCCACACTGAGAAGACAGATTGTTTCCACTGCTTCCTTACCCTAAGGGCTCTAGCTTTAATTCCTGCCAAATATTCCCCTGAACTCCCAGGGGCAAGCTGTTGCAAGCTGCATCACAGTATCCAACTCAACGCATCACTCTGACTTGCTTGGAAGACCAAGGGTTTGTCCTTTGCCATATCACAGACTCTCTTTAGAATTCTTCTTGTGGTAGTCTTTCCATTAAGTTCTTCCACGAGGACACACATCAATGAACTTGCCCCTGGGATTATATCTCGATGATGTATATTTTTGGTACATCAGAAAGAGTTTAGATGCTTTTGTTACCTTTTAGCCCTGTCTGAAACATGTAGGGCAAGGTGTTCATGCTAGAGAACACATCTTAGAAATTCATGATGTAGCCATTTCCCCAGTGTGAATAGTTTAAATGAAATGGTTTGAAACAATAAGAACAAGACCAGATCTAATAAGAAAAAAACCACATGCACGCACACACACATATGTATACACATCCACAACACACATATATAGAAGCCTTTTGGAAAGTATTTGTGGTACACAATTTAAAAGTGTACCCTTCTAACTACATAATTTGGACATGTGTGAGAAATAAATGTTTTTCATACTCTTGCAGTTTCTCTGTAGCTTTCTTTCCCTTCTTAACTAAAACATCTGTGACATATATGATGCCACACAGATTTCTACAAGGTTAACTTTAATGAGGAGAGCTTAGTGTTTGATATGTTACATTGTTTTCAGTGGATCAGGAACACCACTTTCAAGACAAATACTTATTTTATCGATTCTTGGACGATGAGCGTGAAGATGCCTCTTTGCCAACTGAGGAAGAGAAAAAGGAGTGTGATGAGGAGCTACAGGACACTATGCTTCTTCTGTCTCAGATTGGGCCAGATGCTCATATGAGGATGATTCTCAGAAAACCGTAAGCAGATTAATGACTTAATATTATACATGGGCCTTCCTTGTGACATGGAAACAAGAGAAATCTACTTTTATTATCAGGCATCCTTTGGCCAGTTATTTCACTTCAGTGCCAGTTTGTTCAACATCTGAAGTTTTTAAGTCCATATTAAGTCATTTCCAGCCCTTATTAATGCTTGTAAGTTGAACTGTGTGTTGAGAATAACCATCAAAGGCCATGAATGCCATCATACTCACCTTGAGGAAAATGCTGCATTATGAGTTTTTATTTCATTTCTGAGTTTCCCCAAAAGTGAGTTGCAGGTAATAGAAGAGTCCTGCACTGTTAACGCTTTCTGTGTAGAAGTGCCATTCAATTAACTATGCTGCTTTCAGTTATTGTGAGTGAGTAGAGTGGTAGGATGGCAGCACAGCAGGTACCTTTCAATTACAGTTGTCAGTGGCAGCCATTAATTAGATTCATCCTTGGTAGAACTTTATTGAATTAAGATAGGCTGGACTTGGCCTGTTGTAGTTTGCTAGCAAGGTGTGAAATGTGGCTCTGTGGGTTTATTTATCCATTCTTATTTTTATAAAATCAACACATTAAAAAAAAAAAAAAGCTTTCTTTACCTAGGCCACAGAGGATGTCTGCCTAACAGGGAAACATAGCTTTTCATAGCTATCAGGTTATGTCCTCTCACTCATCAGTTGGCTAACCATCTTTTCAGCAATACATTCTGGTCACACTGAAAACTGTGCTAAAAGCCTTTTTTATAGGCAGCTTTATAGTGACTTCAAAGCAACAAGTATAAACTCTGTTTGACCCTCCATTGAAGGCAACCTCTTCATTATGCAGGTAGTGTTTAGGGGCCACTGAAGACATATTTTACTGCTAATTAAACGCACTGAGAATAATTAATTACTTAAGGTCGTCTTCACTGAAGATTTACTTGTAAGGGTCAGTTCAAGAAAGATAAGTACACAAAGCTGGATCCTGCTCCTTTGCGGCCATTGGCAAAGTTTGTCTTTGCTATGGAATAGGATTGGGCCCTGCCTACAGTGTGAGAAAATTTTTTATACTAAAAATGTTTTGAATCCACTTAACACAAGTGCTTGCTCCTGTTCTGTTTCCATCTGTATCCTTTCCCCCCACTCCATTCTTGTCCTTGTGTTGCCTGTTTAGATCGTAAGCTCATTTAGACGGCACTTTTCCAAAAACTTGCTAAAAGCATTGAATTTCAAAAAGTGCCATCAGATACTTGTGCTTATAAAAATAGGTAACACTGCCATGCAGCATTAGTTTTAAAAGTATAAATTCTTTTTCCTCTGTTTATTAGAGGTCTAGTCAAACACAACCAAAGGAGCACTCGCTCCCTGTCACACAAGATACATAGACAAACCAGACTGAGAGCATGATGCTTCCATAAACCCTTATGGTGTCAGGGAAGTGAGGTGTTTTCTCCTCACAGAGATGTCCCGTGTATTCTCCACTGAGGAGCGAAAGAGGGCTTCTTGCACCCATGAGCAGACACCAGTCATTAGGAGACCATGAGCAGTGCTATGTGTTCTGTGACCCTGCCCCTCTGCACTACCTCCTTTGCCTCAGGCTGACTGAGCAGGTTGGCTCTTGGAGAATCGCCCCCTTAGGTTATCGTGGTTTTTGGCTGCCTACTACATTTGCTTTCCATCGTGACTTTCAGAGCAGCCAGTGCAAGTTTACCCTGGCAGGATCAATGTTGATTATCGTCCACACTCCTTGCAGAGAGCTGAAAGGCTGGAATGATGCTGTGGAAAGTACTGCGCTCTCCTCTGTGTTGTCACTTGCACAGCATCATCTGAAAGAATATTCATAGGAGATTTTTCATGCAATATAGTGAGGGGGAAGAGATTTTCTCAAGACTGACAGCCATCTGACATCTTTCTCTACCCCTATCCCTATCCCTGAAAGTGCTTATTTTTGCTGCCCTTTGCTCATGGAAGCAAGCTTGTACTGCCAGGCACCATATTAACTACTGTTCTAGTATTCAGTTTACATACGTTATGATTTTGTTAGTTGAAAATCCATGCTGGGCTGAGCTGTATCAAAGCTGTTAAAATCTCCATGAAACCTCAGAGTCTTGCTAGTTTTGACTAGACACCGTTACAGCTGCCAAAAGTTCAAGGAATTGTCAGGGCTTCAGAGACATTGGCTCTAGCTGACCTGAGCAGGACCCACAATTTTCAAACCAACACAGCTGCATTTTATAATAGTCACCATTTCCGGAGAGGTTGCAGAACTCAGATAATTACCCTGAAAGAAATAAGACAATATTCTTTGATGAGAAGATTACTTTGAGAATTTGATTGTATAATGAAGCTGTTGCTTTGAAAGGTACTTTCTATTGTTCAAAATCTGAAAATCTCTAGCAAAAAGTGTCACTTGTTTTGACAGCCGACTTAAAAAATTCTCTGTTTATTACATTAACTGCAGCATTTTAACTGTCAAACTGTGAAAGAATGTTCTATAGTTTAAAAAACAGAATAGAGCTCAGGGAAATTTTTGGCAGGCTCTTGTTGCTATTGGGTGTTTTTTTTTTTCTTTGGAAACACATACGCTGAATGTGAAAATAGCTTTTTGTGAAGTAGCAAACACAGCGCTCTGCTCCTTATAATGCCTGGAGCACAGGTGCAGACCTTGAGCAAGTCCCTGGAAAAAATGTTGTGGAATTAACACAGATCTTCCTTACAAGCATTTCAATCCTTCAGTATGAAAATACATCCTGAAAACATTTTTCTAGTTATTTTTATTTGATTTTAATGGTGTTCAGATATAGCTAACTTGATGGTAAACCCTAATTAAATAGGATGGTATAATACAAAGCTAAACACAATAATAACAGGAGTCTAAAAGGGAGAATGATATTCATCAGACAACAGTATTTAACTCAGATGATGTTATGGATTATATTCTTTTTTAATACTCTAGGCTACAGTAAGTTAGTGGTATGACTGAAACAATAAATCTGTGTTATATATTCTTGGTGACTTCATTCAGCAAATTTTTTTCTCGGTACAAAGAGTGTTTGATTCCACATGTGATCAGTAATCAAATTTTAGTGTCACTTGCAGAAGTAAGCTCAACAGGATGCTAGGGAGAGGAAGTGAAAACAAATCTAAACATGGTAACCAGCACAAAATATATATATAATAAAATAACAATTTAATTATTGCTAAGAATCTCTAGCTTCTTGAAGGTCTTGTAAAAGTTAAGCAAGGTATATTTATTCTCTTCTTCTTGAAATTTTTTATTTAGATATTCCACCCAGCTGTTAGTAGTAAGAACCATACTGGATTTCTCCATAAAGACTGTATTAAGTTCCATAGTCCTTGGTGGAGTTTCCTGCCAACGACATTTAATAAACCAAGTGTTATTCCTGGGACAGGAAATATGGATTATCTTTCCACATATCAGTTCACTGACATTTATGGGTATTATATGTGGTAAATGGTATTTATGGAGTTAATCAAGGAGCACTGACTCAAGTACAAAGATTATGTAATTAGCTTCCATTCTAGAGTAAGTGAACATGCATTCACTTTCACACTCAGACACAGGTAGTGGGTAAAATTATTCATGTCTCCTATATATTCTTTATGGTACTTGAAGACAAAATTTGTACTCTGGAAATATATGTTTATTTGATAATCGCAATGTTATGGGATGTCTGATCTTTTTCCTTGTTTTTATTATCTGAGAATTTTCTGGTTAGCTGTGTAATAAAAATAATCCATGATATTGCTTGTACGTACATGGTTTATCAATGGCAAAGTACTATGTTACTGTCAACATCCTAGTCACAGAGAAGCTCAATGTCTCTGACCTTGATGAATTCTCCAAACACTGAACAGTTTTTATTGATCACTTAATATCACTTGAATTCTCCTGTCCATTAATGTGTAGCCTCGTTCTCTACCTATTCCATTTATTATCCTGTCTATAACCAGCTATTGCTGTTACAATGTGTCCCCTGCAGAAACTAGGTCTTTACACAGCAGGATCCTACAAATCAACACCAGTGGGTCACCACACAGGTTTTACAGAAGCAGTGATGCCTAATATCTCTCCACGTGACATCTGCAGGAGCAGAAGTAAAGACTGTACATCCACTATAGATTGTCAGTCCTCCCAACGTGCTAACACAGGAGGCAAATGGACATACTGAAAGAAGAGTGTACCCTTTTGTCTTGATAGAGATCTGATGTAGTAAGACATCATCCTTTTATATTTTAATTTCCTCTAGAAATTTGTTAATTTGTTACACTATGTTTTCCGTTTTCCAAGACATGCTGATTTTGCAAGCATGTAATAAAATTAAAGTTGTTACTTCCTGTGGGAAGTATTATTTGTTAAAATCCTTACCTTGTGTTTCTTAAATCTCCAGTGAAAGGTAGCTAGTACTGGCTTCGCTTTATTCTGTACTTAATTAGGCTGCTACTGCCCCACATAAATCACTAGGAGTGGCAGCCTTATAATTTCAAGCCAGATTTAGAAATAGTAAAGAGTATTTTGAGTCACTAGAGGGCATAGCAGTACCAAACTAGTTTCTGTTTCTCCCTTAACAGTTTATTCCATTCTGTATGAGAAAAGAATAGTTTCATCCAAAACGTTTTTTGTCTAAATTGATCTTTAATCTGGGTAGTAATAAATGCATGTCATTGGTAAGTGAAGAACAGATGAAAAATACAGCCTGCTTAGCAGAGGAGATGTCAGTTGTCCTTATGTTTTCTATGACTTCTTCAGTACTTCTTTCATCCAAAAGAAGTCTCCATCAGACTTCTTTTGCAAAAGGATGCAATATAACTCCAGAGTGACACGATTGCTGGGTAGTCCCTCTGCCTCACACATGATTTAGACAGACTGTTGAACCAAGAGGTGATTAGGCAGAAAACCTGTAGAGCACTATACTTCTTTATATGACTTTCCTGATCCTCTAGATGCTAGAATCTCCTGTAATATTGACATTTTAGGAGGAAAACTCCTATCAGAAAAGTTCACTGTGACTTTTTTTAGGGCTGTCCAAAGATTCAACTGTGCTGTTAATTCTTTTGACACCACACATTGCAGACGGTGGGGTTTGGAACTGCGCACTAGCCTGTTCTTAATGCGAGCATGTAAACCTTCTCCTTTGAAACTCCTGCCCTTGGACTGGACTTCCTGTATCCCATTTCCTCACATCTTACATTTATCCTCTCTCCCTTCTAAGGACTAGGTTGCTCTTTTCTTCTGTTCTTGGCCCATTGATTTAATTACTTATATTCTGCTTTTCACAAATCTAAAACATGTTGTTTGAAAGGATTCAGTCCTATAAAAGTAACTTGGGATAAGGCTTTAAAGGATTTTTTCTATGTGTGTGTAGGTAACTCCAATGCACTGTCTGAAATTATATCACAAGAGAATTTGTACTTTTAGAAAATAAGGTTGTATTAGACACCTTAACTGAAGAGAATCTTGTGAGTGGGAAAAAGATTAGGAGTTACAAGCTCCTACAACTCCTTCTCATGGATACTGTTTATTAGATCCTGACACACTGCAGTCCTCAGAGTATTTGTGTCCTTTTTTAGCAATCAGAAAATTTTCCAGTGTGTAGACTACAGAAATGCAATTATTTCAGTCACAGTGGCAGTCTCATTCCTTGTTGTGCTATAGGAGGATTATTCCTTCATCAATGCATGCTTTTTATTAATGGCAGCTTCTTGTATTTTTCAGTGAGAGAAGTTGAAACTACTGAGTGGTTCTTACCTACCTTTGTGGCTAAACAACAGTACTCAGCATTAACTCTATAGCAGTCATTTACTGTCCAAGATGCACTGCTGCCTCTTCCAATTTGTTCAGCAGAAATTCACGCACTCCTTTACAAGCCACTACTACTGTCTGTTTGCTACAACTAATTAGTGCCGCATGTGAAAAATAGTGCAGGTCCCTCACTCAGGAGTCCTTTTGAAAGGAACAGATCTTTATGTACCGTTTCTGATTTATCTGACCATTTTACATATAGAACACTTGATTTCATCAGGAAAGCTGCCTAATCAGGATCTCTCTAAGGTGGTTGCCATGGCTGCTGCTCGGTGTCATTCAGGTGGTTCATAGTGCTTCTATCCTTTGTGTGTTTCAGTCCTCCAACCAGAACCATTGTTCAGTCCCTGTTTAGTGAGGATGTACCCTTCAGTAGACAGTACAGCAGCATTTTGTGTTGTTTTGTACTTCTCTGAAGCGTTTATTTTGGGCATTTATTGCATTTTGCTGTCCTTTTTATCTTCTCTCTATAGGCCTGGCCAGAGAACCATAGATGACTTAGAATTTATATATGAAGAACTTCTTCACATTAAGGCCTTATCTCATCTTTCTACCACAGTAAGTATTTTTAAAAATACAACTCATCGACAAAAGGAAGGTTGAATTTTGACTTCTGATGCTTTATTAGAGTTGGAGCACCTATAACCCTTTCCATTTATACTTCCCATGCAAAGAAGTTATTCCCACTTGTGAGGACCACGCAAACACTATGCAGATGTAGGTTGTCTTTTGGATATCAGATGTAATTCTCTTCATGTGTTTCGGCACAGCCCCTACCTCACTCACTTGGCACAGAGGTGCCTCTGTCTGGGTCCATATCTGAGTTTAAATTAAGATGCATGCAATCTGACCTGACACCTGGGACTGTGGCGCTACTGAATAGAAGCAAATTTTGCAGAATAGATGTCTGATTTCTGAGCTATAAGAAGTCTTGGCTTGAACCAGTTAGGAGGAGGAATTACACAGTGCAGAAAGGTGTACTGTGCAGTGCTGGCTGGTTGGAGTTTGGTCGTTGAGTGAAGGAAACCTCATCAGACACCTTCTCTCTGAGTGGGCAAGAACAGTGCAGAGAACCAAGAATAAAAGACATGGAGAAAATGCCTGGAGGAGAGAATGCAACTGTTTAAAGTCTCACCATTGTTGACACACTGTGTAGGCAACTGAAACAAGCTGAAGAGCACTTTACTTGGTAGCAGCAAGATGTGGGTACTTTCAGAAAAAGGAAGCCAGTCAGAAATTAGATGTATGTTTGACAATAGCTTCTTTGGAAGCTCTTGATATTGTCAGTGATTCTCAGCTAACTTGGACAGATGCAGCTAATTATGAAGCTGCATTACAGAAAGATAGTACTCTGTGCAAACATATAACACCTGAGCAATGTTTTTCGAAAAGAATATGCATCCAGAGTTGGTAACTGAACTAAGAGGGAACAGCCAGCCAAACTCCTTAAGCATCTCTGGGATGTAGGAAAAAAGTATTTAAAGAAAGACTTCTGTAAGGTCCAGAAATGACCCTTTTCAAATCAAACAAAAGAAACTACCCAAGATAGACAGATACTGAGAGGGAGTGGAGAACACTCTTGGTACTATAGATGTAACCTAGAACAAAAAAACCTGAAACACAAAATATTTCCAGCTCAGAAGAAATTCAGACTTGAGGTGAGAATCCACAGTAAGTAGCATGTAGAACAAGTATGGCAAATGATACAAACTGCAAGAAATACTTGGCATTTTGAAGAAGTGCAGTTGATTCCATGTTTTTAGTAGGAATTTGGAAATGCCAGCCTATTACGTGCAGCATGAACTAAAGCAGAGGACAGAAACCATGACTAGCTTAGAGGAAATCTTCAGAGAAGCAACAGAGAGCATTGCTCCTGTGAACCAGAAGATTAATGGTCAATGGAATGTTAATTCATTTTAAACAAGGCATAATTCCTAAAGTAATAAGTTTTCTAGATATGCCACGAGCAGCAGGAAGTAAAATGGATAAAACTCAAGTCTCATGGTGGTGAACTAATCCCTGCTAGAGAAGCCTGTGAAGTTAATGTATGAATGCAAAACAGTTATATAATACAGTGTTAGATCAAATTCTTGGCTTCATCAAGAGGATTCATTCACTGCAGAGGCAAATGACTGAAACAACTGAGAAGACATCTGAGGACGTACATGGATAGGAACGCTCTCTACAAGGTGCAGAACAGTGCTAATGGGGTTGTATTTCGTGTCCTTGTGAAAGCATCATTGCCTTCGGGCAGAGGGTTATAAAAGAGTTTGGTGAGCTAATTGTTATAGAAATCACAGGCCTGTGGGTGCGTTCACTGGTCAGTGTACTAAAAAAACCTGTCCAAACACCTCTATTTATCTCTCTTCTTCTCCAGACTGCACAGGGAGTGCTTTGCACTGGCTGTCAGGAAGGAGTTCTGGGAGAGGTGGATGGTGTGATGTGTTTATGCTTGGTGCCTGAGCAAAGGTTTGGTGGGTGCCTTTAGAACATCAGAGCCTGAATTTGTCCACCCATCTTAGGAGATGCAGCCACCAGACTCTCATCTAGACTGTGTCCAGAATTTGAGAGTTCCTCCCCAAGTTTTTCTTCATGGCCTAAAATTTTTTTCAATTTAAACAGTAGGGAGAATGGTGTGAAACTACAACTAATAAGTTGGAGCCAGGTTTTGATCTGTATTTGGCATGGTTAAGTTACACAGTAATACCTCTGTAACATGGATTGTCACCAGCTGACATTCTCTAAAAACAAGAATCCCACTGCTTGGAAACTGGCGTCCAAGTCCTTGGAGACTTGTGGTTGTATGAAGAGAGATATAAAGCACACAGGAAAACTCAGGATAATATGAGGTTCCCAGTGCTGCTACTATTTTGTGAAAGTAACAGTAACAGTGTTTACAGTGAGAAAAAGTGGTTGTAAACAGTGTCTCACTAGAGGCAACTGCCCAGTCTGTCATAAGAGCTAATCACACCAGAGCAATACAAACCCAGTGAGGAGCAGGCTGACACCAAGGGCTGTGTCACATTCTCCAGTTCCTGGAAGAGGTAGTGAGCTGGATGTTTTGCCTGGGAAGCTGTCAGGCAGAGAGGGGCCTCAGCAGGTCCAGATGGCTGTGCCTCACAGCTCCACACAGCAGAAGTGGCCAGACTTATGTCAGTAAGGGGAAGGGTACTGATTTTTCAGGGAATAACAGGAGTGCCGCAGAGCCCCATGGAGTAATTGACAATTACTAGCTATCTTCTGTAACAGATTAGCTCTTATCGTTTGAAATTTTCCATCATGTTAATGTCAATTATTAATGATGGTTTCGTATGTGTGTGTATGAAGAAAGACGTGGAGATCTGTATCTTAAAGATGCCCTTGTCTGAGCCGTTTGGAGCCAGGAAATGTAGAGGCTCATGTTCTGTAAAGCCAATCAGTAGGAAATAGGACATCAAGTGAAGCAGACCATTATCTGGCTGTGTGACTCTGAAAGAGTGCTGAACAATGCAGAGGGAAGGAAAGCAGTGACTGGGGTGTATTATTTGACTTCCTCTCACCAGGAAGAATAAGATACATATAAAAACTATAATTTCTCTCTCTTTATTTTAAGGTAAAGCGAGAATTAGCAGGTGTCCTCATTTTTGAGTCACATCCCAAAGCAGGAACGGTCTGTAAGTAAATGGAGTCCTGTCAGATCTTCTTTCTTGTCTGTGGCATAAACATTTAAATTCTTAATGTTTAAATGACAAGAGCAAAACCTGGATACACTCTTCAAACTTGACTGGCACTCAGTGTTTAAAACCTGGAGTAACAGGTGTTGGCTTAGTCTATTGCCGATTGGAGGGACAGTATGAAAATTAATTCTATGTCCTTGGTTGGATGTATGTATCACCTACAATTTGGGTGTGTTTTTATCTAGAATTTTGTGTTGGACCAATCTCTATTTAAAATGTATTCTAATATTATCCTTGTATTAAAAAAAATCTTGCTGCACAAAATAAAGGATTTGAAATGTTAGATTACTCAGACTTGTTTATACTGAGAAGTTTCAGCAAATGAATGTCAAATTCACAGCCACTAGAGAATTGGGTTAGAACATGGTGCTACTGGTGGGATCCAAATCTGTGTGCTGATTAGTAATTGATAACCTGACATGTATCGATAAAGTAGTTGTTGCAATTGTCATGGAAAATAAAAGCAACTTTCACATCAGTGTAATAAAATAACTACTATATGGGTGTGGGGTTTTTTTCCTAAAATCTGAAGGCAATTGCTTTTAAAATCATAGTATGCCTTTTTTCAAGGTAGACATTAACATGACTGCAGTAGAGTTACCTTGAATTTTATTGAGTGCAGAATCTGGCCCATTTATATTTTGAATAACTATATTCTCACCATAAAATCTTTTCTCTCTCTTATAGTATTTAATCAGGGAGAAGAAGGTACTTCTTGGTACATTATCCTAAAGGGATCAGTAAACGTAGTCATTTATGGCAAGGTATTTTTTTCAGAAGCCTTTTTATATGATTCTTATTATTGAAATTGTAAGAGTAAACTTTGAAGGAATACAGTCTAATTTAGAGAAGAATTGCTTTGTCTGAGGAAACAAATTGAATGTAATTTTATTAAGAAATGATCCAGTGGTTTCACTGATTATACTTCCAGTTGATTGCTGACTAATTTCAGGATATATTACACACTTTCTGAATATAATTCAGCAGAGTTATATCAGTATCTTTAGGACAAAATAATTTGCTGGAATTTGGTGAATTGCCAGACTTCTGTCTCATGGGGGTTTTTGCCCTGTCCCTTTACCATCATATTCTCCTGCATTTGTATGACAAACTTTTCTCACACATGTCGAGTATGTCTGACAGAAGTACTGCTTTGTGACTAGTGGTTCTCAGGTTGGATGAACCTGTCCCAAATTTATGTCAGCTCCATTTTAGTTAAACTATAGACTGAAGAGCATCTCTATTAAATTTCCTGTTTATGAGAGAGATTTTTCAAGGCAAAAAATAGGACTTTGGCACAGAGCAATCCCTTGAGTCTTTAAAAATCCCTACTTCCCTATTGATTTCTCATTCAGTGACTGAGAATCCTCCATTCTGAACACCAAGCATTTCATCAAAATCTAGCATAGAGGCCCTGGTGCTAAGTCTGTTCCTGAGTAACCCATATTGAGCTACATTTTTTTTACATCACTGGGTGGGCCAGATCCTCTGTTACTATAAATTGCAGTAAATGGAGCACTGCTGATTTATACCAGCTGAGGAAGTGGTGTTATATGTTATTTCTGCAAACTTGATCTTATTTTTTAGGGCCTCTATAAATAAAAAAAAAACAACTCAACAACTTTCTGTCTTCAGCAGGGCTAGAAGAGTCCTTCAAGCTGAATGTAATTTCAGAGAACAAGCCAATTCTTTTCTATTCTTGCCTTTCTTTAGTAATAGTAATAACCAGCTATCAAGTATTGTTTCCTAGTCATTATTTTGGCTGTTGATTTCCTGCCAAATAGATTTGTTTTGGTATTTGATTGTGAAGTCCAGTGTTTGTACAAGAACTTTCAATAGAATCTAGAATAATGATGGGTTTCTGCATGTAAATGTTTTGCTCTGTGCAGGGTGTGGTATGTACTCTACACGAAGGAGATGATTTTGGCAAGTTAGCGCTTGTGAATGATGCTCCCAGAGCAGCATCCATTGTTCTGCGTGAAGACAACTGCCACTTCTTGAGAGTAGACAAGGAGGACTTCAACAGGATCCTTAGGGTAAGAGTGAGAAGGGCTGCCCCGACAGCATGATAGCAGAACTTGCAAATTTTTCTAGAGTCTGTCTTATTTCTATGGATATATTGATATTGATAACCTTGTTTGAAGTCTCCCTAATTGCAGAACAGAGATGTGACAGTCTGGAAGGTCAAGTAAAGAATATATTAATCATCTTTCCTCTTTTTCTGTTCCTAGCTCAGCCATGAAAATGGGACCAAATGGAATCTTTTGTCTCTCACATTTCTGTGGTCTAGAATTTGACAACTGCTCAGTTTTTCCTTATGCTGTCCAGGATTTCTGGGTGATCTTCCATCCAAATATTGAATAAAACAAGATCACCCGTTCTCCCAGATAGGTCAGTGTTAGGTACCTTAAACTCAATAGATTCAAGGCAGAATCAAGTGGCAAATTAAATAAGCTACAGGTAAATACACAATACACAGATGTCTTTATCAGCGAGCTCTGGAAAGATATTCCCAGACTAATTTTACAGTTATTCACGTTAGGGCAAATGTGTTCCAAAGTTCAGCTGTACCTCTGTAAATACAGGCTGTTTTGCGATCATTAATAGTATAGGAAGTCAAAACCAGTATCATCCTGTATTTGAATGTATACATGCCCAGTATTGCAGCAATAAAACCAGTCCAGAGTACTGTGCTAGAAAAATGACGTAACATTGTGTTTACTGTATAAAAGGGAATGAGGATCCCATTAGCAGTAAGGTTGGGTTGACCATGGAGACTCCCAACTGATTTAGCTTTGGTTGATACTTCAAAGAAGATCGAAGTCCGTCTTACTGATTTTCATCTGTGTTATTTGAATGCACATTATATTTAATTGTTCTTTTTTTCTTTTTCTATTATGAGCTGGTAGTAGAAAATGAGAAGTTTACTGACAGTTTACTGAGCTAAGACTTACCATTTTTAAGCGCCATTTTCTTTTTATTTAAAAAAGAGAAAAGTCAGTTTATAGATAATAATGTTCATATAGAAGTGGGGATAGAGATTACATTACATATGGAAAGTTTCAGGGAGGGGACTCTGGGTTTTGGCAAACTTTTTTTCCTTTGCCATAGCCAGAGATTTTTCACATCGTTCTTGCTCTAGTCCCTCCCACAATTCTCTGCCTCTTCCCCCAGTGCCAGTGCTTTCCTCTTGATTCTGCCTGTGAGAAAAGCAGAATAAAGATAGATAAATACAGGGGAAAAGAACTAACCCCAGAGTCTTTTGTGTTTGAAAGTCATGCATTTTTTCAGAGTAACTAATCAGCCAAGTCGGGTGCAATTACTTTATTAAAAGTAACTTGTCTTGCAGGATGTGGAAGCAAATACAGTAAGACTCAAAGAACATGACCAAGATGTCTTGGTGTTGGAGAAGATCCCAGCAGGAAACAGAGTTTCTAATCAAGGAAATTCACAGCCTCAGCACAAGTATGTTTTCATTCAATAGTGCAAATGTCAGACAATGATTAACCTTTTCATATGGTATTATTATCCAAACAATAGCATATTCTGCCTTCCTATGGAAGAATGCAGTGCATATAAAGTTTTCTTTTTTTTAATCATCAGCTGATCACATGCCCCATACTGGATAATATATCCATTTCCAGCAGCATACCAGTTCTATGTCTTTACACAATAATTCTCTAAAGATCTCGCTGTAAATACTTATCTCATGTAATAGCTTCTAAATAGACTGCACATGGAGAATGCTGAAACCCTATTAAGCTGAGCAACTGTGTAAAAGACGTGAGGAAAATACATTGTTTTATTGTTAAGTACAGATATTTTCATTTTGGATTTTGAGCTCTGGATTCTAATAAGAGTTTGCTAGGTACAATTTATATACAAAACGAAGATCTCAGGCAATGAAAGTCGCACAGCTTATCTTACAGAATAGGTTTGCACTGTAATAACAATATTCATTATATTTTCTTTACTTTCTTACTGAAAGGGAAAAAGCACAATTCTGTTTGGATACTACTGTGATAAGAGTAGAGTGAGGCTATTATCATTCTAAATGTTGGTAAACCCCTCAAGGCTTTGTAAATGTGTTATTTGCAAATGGATGCACAATTTTCTTCAGAAACGCTCGAACAACTCCAACAAAATAAGGACCAAGAAGTTTTGAATCCTTTACCCTGGAACTTACTTTTTCTCAAAGAAAGAGCTAATTTCCTGTGAGATATTTTGGGTACAGCTTTTATCTGATCTTGGATTTCAAATACCTACTTTATCTGCGTAACTGAATATAAAGATTTGTAAAGATCTGTGACGGGTTGAATAAACCATTTCTTGTATTTTATATACACATTTCACATATTTCAGAAACTGCCATTTCTTCTTTCACTTGATCTATTAGAAAAACAAACTATGCTACCAGGAAAACATATACTCTTACAACAAATTTTTCTTTGTCTAAATGAGGGGAACTTGACTGCAGCCACTGGATTTGCATCAGCAGCTGCAATGCACAGCAACTTGGTCATAGATTTAAATCCATTTTCTTGGGTCTGATATATTTTTCATGCTTTCAAAAGTGAAAGTTTCATTTAAACATATTTCAAACACTACCTTCCTTGCAAACTCTTTGCACCAGCATTATTTGTATTATTTAACATTTTCTTGTTCAGAATTTGATAAAAATAGCTAGAGACATTTATGGTCCCTGGTTAAGTTAGGCTGTATTTTAGAGCTTACATTCCAGGAATATTTTCGGATAAAGCTCAGAATTTCATTTCTGTAAATAGTTTATGCATTTGGTCAGCTTTTGGGTACTATCCTTGTGCCAGCAAGGGAGCTTTTGCTGATAACAATGACAAACAGACATAAGCTACACAAAAGAGGAAGCTACCTTGAAAGTTCACTGTCTGCCTTTCAGCAGTCAGATTACTTTGTTAATAGTGCGTTGGCAGTGTCTTTTTGTTTAAAATCTTTCAAAGTGAGTTCACTGGTTTTGAAGATGACATTTCTTTTGTTTGTTAGTAAGTAGAGTAAGTGGCTACATTTATGCTTGAGAGTCCAAATCAAAGTCACTGATGTATTCTGATTTCCAGAATGTGTTACTGGAATGTGTTAGTTGAGTACTTTTGAAAATCGCTGTGCCCAAAAGAGAAGCTTAACAGGGACCTCTTCTTAAAGGCTTGCTGCTTTGCCCTTAATTGGGTAGCTTACATCTCTGATATCTCTTCAGATGAGCTGCCCTTTGGGCTTTGCTCCCTAAGCAGGTACGTAGCATTTGCACTAGAGAAATGTTCTGCATCCCAAAGTTGTTCTCTGAGATATCCAGTCAACCAAGAAACTAATTTTCTTCATCTTAGTCTTGGGGAAAACATCACTTTGGGAGCAGATCCTCTCAGTTGCAGTTTGGATTCTACTGCCTCCTCTACTGAGGAGGCATAACTCCTACATAGCTCCCCGAGTCATGCTTTCAAACAGTGACAGTTTTGCTTCGAAGGACTAGCTCTGAAGTTCTCACTCCCAAGATCTAACTCTTTAGGGGTGATCACACTCATGCAGGATGAATTCAGCAGCCCTGCAAGTCACTTCACTGTTCATTTTCACTTTCATATTCAGAGTACAGCAACCTGTGATTTCTCTGCTTCACTCACTTAGATACTTGGGTAGTATCTCTGCGAGAATGTGCGCTGGCTTAACAAGTGTTTGTGTTCTTGGGACATCAATACAGTTCTTCCAAAGGGGTTGGCAGGTAAAAGAACTGTGACGGTCAGCGCTCAAAGTGAGGAGGAGCTCCCAGGAGCTCAGCTCCACCACTTATTTCTCAGCAGGAGCAGAGTATCTTCACTTCTCGGGGTTTTTTCTTTCTTTTTTTTTTTTTTTAAGTTTCATACTTTATCAGTTGGATTCCAAAAAAAAGAAAAAAAAGATGCAAAGATTGAAAGAATGGAGGGAAAGATTAAAAAATCCGATCTGCAAGGAAAGAAAAAAAAGATGACAGGACAAGTTTAGCAATATCCTATGATATTCTGCTGGTACTTAAAATCTTGCCAGTGTTTTTGCATGAAGCAGGAAAACCTAACTATTGTACTAGTTCTCTCACCTCCCTAAATTTACTCCAGGAAATGGTACAATCCTAAGTTTATCCACTTGAAAAACTTACTTCAGCTATCTAAGGCATTGCACAAATTTGAAGATACAGTGTGCTATTTCATTATCTGCCCCCATCTTCTCAGACCAACCCCTGTCAGTGATGCTGAAGGAAATTGTTTCCTTGCTCTGACACCGATACACACCAGTTCTCATTTCATGCTCACAGTAAGTCTGTTAAGACCCTCTAATGACTGCGCATTGCTATCATAACTGAGATATTTATTCTCAGTGGAGAAGCATTTCTCATTGCACTTCCCCAGGTTTGCACGAGTGCAGCTCTGCTGATTGCGGTGTAACTGTGGTGGTGTTGTACTGAGTGCTTGTGCGGGGAGGGGGCCATCTATCATCTCGCACTCCCTTGGTAGGGTAGAGAGTGTTATTGCTCCCATTTTACAGGGGGGAAGCCAAGACAGATTGTGAGTGGTTTTGTCATAAGCCACACAGAGATTGTGGTCAGAGCAGGTATTTGTACTCTGGCACTCATCAGTCCTGGTCCTCTCACTGGTACACAACTGTTTCCTGACTAGCTGTTTTGCCTATGAGGCACTAACCGCTCCTTTCCCTCCCTCAGGTACATTGTGATGTCAGGAACCCCAGAGAAAATTTTAGAGCACTTTCTAGAAACTATGCGCCTTGAAGCAACTTTAAATGAAGCAACAGGTATCTACATGACAAAGGCTGTGTTATTATTACTGCATAAGGTGGTCTTGCTGGGGGAACACTGCAATATGATGCTTTGAGAAGCAGCTAGTGGTAGTTTTTACCAGAATAAGAACTATCCACTGCTCTGAAACAACCCTGAGATAAACCTAGGAAATCCAGGATTAAAGATAAGAATCCACTCCTCCTAGCCTGCTCTATTGTATTTGTACGTTCGGTTCAGAGTAGAACAGCAAAATCCCAAAAGGTGCCAGACCACTAGTCATGACTTTAATTAGGCACAACTATAAGGCCAGGACAGAGCATGCATTACCACCCGATGATAATGGTACTCATGCTTCTTGTTCTGGATGTCACTTAATACTGTGAATGAGCTTGACACCTCCAGCCATTGTGTTATGCTAGTATAAGTATTTTCATATCCATATCACATTTAAAGTATCACAATTTAAATTACTTCTTTGAGATTTTCCCATGTACAGGGGAAGAAGAACTGTTACTCGGAAGAGAAGAACTCAGCGCACCATGGGCCAAGTCCCAAGAATGCAGGTTGCTGCAGCTGCACTTAATAGGCTGCTTTTCATTAGTGTAAAGAGAAAAGAGAATTTACATCTAGGGATATAGGTATTTGCTGACTTACTATTAGTAAGTATTTTAATTTTTAAAAAGAGTTAGGCACAAAAAAATCCTCCTAATTATGATAAAGTAATGCAGAGACTTTTATATTAAGCTCATAATATCACTTTGGCAAGTTCTTTTTACATTGCAGATGTCTAAGAAGTATATATTCAAAGGTATTCTTTAATCCAGTTAATCTGTTACTGACCTCATAGTATTGGAGAAACCTGTATAGTGGTCCATAAATGGTGGAAGAATCAAAAAATTACAGAAGTTCTTTTACAGTGTGTGTTTTAACCACTTTTAAGAATAAAAATGATCCTTTTCATAGTTACCTGTTTATTAGGAGTACAAGCAGAATGTTGTTCTTTAAGCTTGCAAACACATAATCACAAGTTTACTATTCATAGTATGCATGTATTATACATTTTTCTAAAATGAATTATTTTTTATATCTTTTAAAACTTTTCCCCCAAACATCCAATGACAAGATTATACTTATAACCTCATGGGATACAAAATGTCACAATTCACAAACAAAGCTATTTTTAGGATATAGAAGCTCAGAGTGCTGGAAAATCAAATTTTTAGTTTATGCATTCCTTTAATTTAAGAACAGTTAAAATCCAGTTTGCTCTGGATATTACGCAAAGAAAAATTCCCACCCTTCCAGAGGTGAGTTTTGTCAACTGAGAGATATTTTCATATATGAATTACAGTGGAAGCAATGATGTAATATTACATTACACAGTTATCTCACCATCTTTTTTCTGACATCCCTTACTTACAGGGTTTTTTAATGTTTCTCTTATCTCAAAAGTTGCACTGTAGAAATGATACTCCAGGGTATTGTGTTTATTGTTTCTCAGTGAGTCCATATAAGACTTGCATAGTTTAAAAGTAAAAAAAGTTTATTCTCACTGCCAAACTTATTCTGGCCTCTGCAGCCAGGCTTTATAAATCCTTCTTGTTGTCACAAGCACAAAGATAAGGCAAACTGGGATTTACAGCAGCGCTACCACGGATAATTTTAACAGAAGAAATAGCTTGCTATTTTTTGCCAGAGAAAATGTCAGTCATATTGTTCATATATGTTTTAATGTAAATGTAGCAGCTGTGATACTTTTGAATCAAAATAAAACCAGAAATTTGACTGTCCCTTTACCTCTTTTAGGCCTTCTGCTCATTGCTAGGAAATCAGCAAAGAATTAAATTATTTGCCTTCTCCTGTGTAGTATATACTAAATGTGCTGTCTGGTATTGTAGTTCCCTAAAGCCAAATGCAGCAGCACTTCTCAGGTACCCACGTGTGGCATGCCTGATTCTTCTTATGCTAAGATCTCTACACTTGTAGAAGTATATCCAAATATTTCACTTTAGCACAGATGTTGGTTTTTTTGCTGTGCCAAATTTCCCTTTGACACAGGCAAATGCCTGTTAACGTAAGTGCAATAAAATTCATGCAGACAAGAATAAAAGCTTAAAATTTCAGCTCATAGCTGTTCATTCCCCATTTTCATACTTAATGCCTACAAACAAAGTGCAAAAAGACCCCTTTATTATCTGCAGAGGGCTAATAAGATATTTTAGCTGTAAGAAAACTCATCCTTGTCATCCCCAAGCTGTTTGCAGGGGCTTAATTGACTGTTTTCTTTCTTCTCTTTTCACAGATTCTGTTTTAAATGATTTTATTATGATGCACTGTGTTTTTATGCCAAATAGTCAGCTCTGCCCAGCCTTGATGGCACAATATCCTTTTGTAAGGGAAAAGTTACATCCTTTTCACAGCTATTCCTATCAGTGATTCGACTGAAGCTTCTCTCTCTCAAGAAGTACCTCACGTTTCATGGAGTCTGTGCCTTGTTGGTAGGTTCTCAGTGTCTGACTAACAGCTGTCCATAGCTCAACAACTCTGAAATGGATAGTGTATACCCATGATGAGATACAGTCCTGGAGCATGAAAACTGTATCTTTCCTGTGCTGTTTATTGTTCCAAGAGAAAGAAATGTACTGTCCCTCCACCAGATAAGTGAAATTACATAAAAGTTTGGATTATCCTTCCTGTATCCTTTCTGTCTTTCTTGTTTTTTTCTGAACTACAGCATCTAGATTTTAACTAAGATCATTATGTTTTGGTGATTTCAATGGTCCACTTTACAGATTACAAGCTGCAAACTGCCTCAAGCACAAGGGTGCCTAAACTAGTAGAATAATGAGTACGTAGTTCCTAGGTGCTGTCATAATAGTTATGAATAAAAATAATAATAATCTATAATAATAGTCTATAGCAAATGTTAACAAACTGCAAGAAACTTCAATTGCATGTGAATACCTAGGAGATGAAAGCTTACAGTGGATAGCATTGAGAGCTGGAGGTGATTCTCGTACTGTCTGCACGTTTCAGAGGAGTCTGTGAAATGTCCATCAGTCAGTTACGGGCAGATCATTTAGTTTGGGGAGCTGTTGGGCACTGAGAGTTTTCCTTGTGCACAGTGACTTGAAGCTATCAAGTGACTGGGAGCATTAAATAAACATAATGTTTTCTGTTTTATAGAATTCTGACAGGGGTATGATAACTTCAATTCCCTATTTATTTTTTTAGAATCAGATTGGTGTGAAAGTGTGCTTTCCTTGAAGCTCAGCGGGGCGAGTGACATCTGGGAAAGCTAACACCCTGAAACCACAAAATAGAGCATCGTGTCCTTGTCTGGCAAGCTTGAGAATCCATTTGTGTTACTCCTAGCAAGGACAGTAATTGTTTTCAAAACCTTTGGACCCATAAAACTGGTCTGCAGAAAATTGTTCGTACACCTGAAACAAACACATTTTCCAAAACCACATAGTTTTGGATATCAAAAGTATTATGAAATGCTATTGCTGACAGCTTTGAGAGAGGAAGAGAAGGGCAGTACTTTTTATGGTGGGGTGTTTTTTTTCTGATTTATCTAGCTCATATTATTCAATCAGTCCATTTGAGACTCAGGCTTGTCTATCCTCAGTTATAATAGTATACCTCTGATATCCAATAACTGGGAAAATGAGACACGTAAGCAAAATATACCTCATTGTTTATAGGGGAAAAGCTTTTCTGAAGATCAAAGTGATAGTGTCACTTATGTATACGTATTCACTTGTGATGAAATCTGTTCTGGAGAGGAGGCTAAGACCATGGTTGTAAGTGGGTCATGGCAGGCATCATGCTAATTCTTTTCAGAGAGGAGGAGGAGGGCTGGACATAACCGGTATCCCACTGCTTTAGTGTCAGCTTTTCCTAGAGCTGAATTATTGTTTATTTGGTCCATTCTGAATATGGAAAATCAAACTGTGCTCTGTTGATTGTACCATTGAAATTTATTGTTAGAGTTGAAAGGTTGCTAACAAAGCTCATCTTTTTTGAGCAGAATCACTCCACAAAAATGTTTGCCGGTGCTGTGAGACTAAGGAGAGATTAGTTATGCTCAGTGAGGAAATCAAAACAGAAAAAGAAAAAGAAGAAAGGTGATTCAGCCAGAGACACTGTTTTTGCTCCAGCTCCCAATTTTGAATCAATACAAGTCTATTTTCCTACACCCACTTAGGATACTATTTTAGCTGGCAGCATGCAACTATGAGTAGAGCTAGGCCACTGTAGTGTTTTCAGGCATAGTACAGGGTATAAATTATTTGGGTTTTCACTTCTTTTACAGCAGCGTTTTGTCATCTGTAAGTTCTTTAATCCTGAAAGGAATGGACAAGTGCACCATTTTGGCTAAGTAACATTATTGCTTGCTGCGGATTCAGTGCTTATACTGTGCTGTCCCTTGGCACACCACTCTTTTTTAGTCATTAAGGTATATGGATCCTGCAATATTAAAAAAAATCCCATACTTCTTTTTTATAGCGAAGCAAAGGGCATGCTCCCCTGTCCTGGATCAGGACATCAGTCCTGTGTGTTGAACCAAGGCCCCTGTTTCCCTCTCTTCTTCACAGAGATGGAAATGGACAAATTCGCAGAGCTACAGCTTGTCAGAGGGAGGCAAGACAAAGCCCAGAAGAAAACTTGAAATAGAGTAGCACCTCCAAAAGTGCACTTGGGACAGTGCAAGTGTGTGAGCATGTGTGCAGGTGTGCATCTTTAAAGGACCACTGTCTAAATACTTAAGAAGTATAAACTCCTCTTCTGCTCTCTGTAGATGATAGTCCTTTAGCATGTTTCTGTATGAATTTTGTGAACCTCCTTTACCATCATGCCAGCAAAATAGTTTGCATTCTGCTGTAGTAATGGGTGCTGATTTTGTGCAGCTCCTGATACGGTTAACTGTTCCCACGCAGGGAAGAACAGACTTCAGAATTGCTTCCATTTCCTAGCATATGCTAGACATAATTAGAAATACATATATAGAACTCTAACCATGTTAGTGCTGATGAATATTTTACAATTGTCTGACACTTGTTGCAAGTATATATGATATTTTACTTCTGATTGCAGTCTGCAGTGAAGCTGCATCCTGTAGGTCCCGTAAAAATGGGAGAACCCTTCATTGACTTTCCCTGTGATAATGTTAATAAAAAAGCAATTAATATAAATGAGCAGTAAAAATACAGAAAAATTACCAGTGCCTGTGGTGAGTCAGTTAATAAAAAAGTAAAAATACATGAAATAATTACAGTGTTTGAAAGGTAAAAATGGCATGAGAAAAATGACTCAGTAGAATATTAAATTTGCTCCCTGAGACATTAGAGCACATAGCTTACAATGTATTATTTACTTCTTATGACCCTTTGACTTACTTACTCCCATACACATACTGACATGTTTAGTTCTCTAGTTATTTTAAACCTTTCCGAGTGAAGTTAAAATGCAGATTTCTGAAAGTTTGTCAGTCAAATGAGCACCCCAGTAACCCTGGTAGCATGTCAAATCTCTGCAGCGGTTTTGCGCAGGAGGATCATTTGGAAAGTGTGAGTTAATAGATACTTTTTCCCATTATATTTTATTAGTATTTGTCAGAGAAATGCTTCTAAATGAGAAGCTTAAAATAAATATCTTAAATAATTTTGATTTTTAATTTTTTATTTTTCTAATTAATATTTTAAAATCTTTTGTTAGCGCAACTGAAAGTACACCTTGAAAGGATGCTGGCCTTCACTGTGAGTGAAAGTGTCAGTATTTTAATATTTAACTCTGCTATATAATTGGAAACAGTGTTATTCATGACAATCCAGAATCAGAATTTTGGTATCCGGGAAGAAAAGTTGAAGATGTAACTGTACTCATTCTGCACTTACTTCACATTCAAACATCAGTTTATTCGGAAACAGTTTAAATATATATTGTTAACCTCTGATCAGTGAGAAGTAGGCACACAAATTGTCATATCCTGTTTCTGCTGGGGATTGTTCTTCATTTTCGCATAGGTTGAAGGCTGAAATTATCTCAGTGTATTGCCCATTGTGCCTTTACTTTTTTCTTGGTTTCTTCCTTTCAATAAATGTTACTTTTGGCCTTTTTGCTATTTGCATATTTTTGTAATGTTGACACTTCATCAAGAAAAATGTCAATGAAATGTTTCCCATTTTTTCTCATTGTTTATCACAAAATAACTATCACAAAGTATTGTGTCCCAAATACGCTTTATTTGATAGAGTGGAAACTTCTGATTTCCTCATATGTAAAATGAGGCTACTACAGAACTTATTATTTTACCCCATGTCTCTATAGTCAGTCTAGGCTGTAAATTTCCAGGTCCCCCTACCATAATGGGACTGAGGTTCACCTTGGGTTACAGCAACTTCTAAAAATGAGAGGAATAACACTGGTGGTTCATTCCGGTAGTCTTCCTCACAAATGGAAGACTGGAATTGTTACTAAACACAAAGTGACATTTTTCTTTTTCAACTGTCTCCAAAGAAGAACAAGGAGAAATATCCTTCTTCAGTCTCCACGGTTAATCCTCTTCTCTATTGTTCCAAGTGTCATTTCTGTTCTGCTCCCCTACAGCAACCGTCTCTGTGGTGGGATTGTGATCATTCCTGTGCTCTTTAGAGAATTCACTGTCTTTTTACTTTTTAGTATGAACGTGAAAGGTTCGCAAGTCTTTGTTAGCGGCAGTCAGAAATCAAAAGTATATATTGGAAAGTTATGTTTGAACACCCTGAAAATGGTTTGTTGGAAGTCAGTTGTTTGTGAATTCGTACTGGTTTTGATATTTTCAATCACTGAGCATTTTCCTTGACACCGTGGCACCTATCATGCCCAGCCTTCCCAGGGTACAGAGCAGGAGAAAATGGATTATGCCCTCAACAATAAAAGGCGAGTCATTCGACTGGTTCTGCAGTGGGCTGCTTTATATGGAGATTTACTACAAGAAGATGAAGCAGCAATGGCCTTTTTGGAGGTATAAAGGAATTGTTGTATCATTGTACTGAAAAGTACCTACCAAGCAAGATAAGCTGAAAGCCTGTTCCCGGTCTGTAGAATTCTGTTATGAACTAAAGAGAAGTAGGTCATTTCAAAGTGCAAACTCATAACTCTGTTTTCTTGGTTTTAGCTGCAGACAGTATACATACTACAACAGTGCTTGAACCATTGTCAGCCTCTGGACCTCTGAAAATATCTGCCGGAGTTGCAGACCCCTTTCAAAGTACTGCATGGGTAGATTGCTTTATAGCAATAGATGAATTTGCTTTTTTTAGTGTTTTCTTGTGAATAGTTCAGAGGCTCTACAGGTTGAACTGGGAGGCTGTTTATGTGTGCCTGAGGTGTGCCAGGAAGGAGCTTGAGGGTTCTCACTCTACAAAACCAAAAATCCTTCCCATTTGAATGAAAGCTGTACTGCAGCTATTGGAACTTAACATCTTTGTCTTCAGTTGATTAAAATCATTTAATTCCTCAGACATTGGTTGTAAGGTCTTTGTGGTAGGTGCCATATCCTTGTATTTCTAAGATAAGGTGCACTACCAATGTCATGTTAAGTCATCGTGATTGCCATTATTATTATGTATTGTAGTTATGGAACACAATCCCATATGTTACTGGCTGAATGGAAGTTCTTGCCCCAAAGAGCTTAAAACTGAACTAAGAGTTAGCAGAGGGGAACAGAGAGGGGCCTTAAATATGACAGACATATAGCAAGCCCACATGGGAAGGCTTTTCATAATAGAGAAGCTTTGGAGACAGACATCATGTCTTTCCTTAGTCCAGAAGTTAAAGAACAATTACTAGTTGCAAGCGCATAGATCCTTCTGTGGGTCAGTTTTATGTAGGTGTGGCAGGAGGAGGTCTGAGTAGGTTTTAAAAGAGGGTAATATTGTAGTGGACTGGAGTAGCTGAGAGTCAACAAATCAGTAGCAAATGAACCACTAAGGACTACAACAGCAGTGGGTAAAAAAACCTATCATGCCAGATTATTTGTGAATTTTATAGTCTTTATCCTTGATAATCTGAAAATGCAGTTTTTGCACAAGCAGTCAGTGGTTACACAGTGAGCTAAGGAGCCTCATCAGGCTTCCCTTCTGCACGTGTAACTCTTGCTTTAAATCAGCTGGAGAGAAACAAGTAGAAGTAATAGAGGGTTGGGCCCAGCATGTGTTCCTCTACGCAGATTATCATTCTTTATAATCATTAAGCTATCAGATGTCATTTCATAATCCTCTATCCTGAGTACTGCTCATTTACCCCTGTAGTTATTTAAAGACTATTCTGTATCATTTACAGGAATTTTATGTATCTGTATCAGATGATACTAGAATGATTGCAGCACTAAAGGAGCAACTTCCAGAGCTAGAGAAAATTGTAAAGCAAGTGTAAGCACAGTTTTTGCTTCTTTCCTCCCCCTGCCCTTTTTCTCAGTAAATAGATGAAGAAAATTTATTGCTTTTATCTATTAAAAATCCATTCTATGAATGGCACTCAGTCATACAAGACTGAATGTTTGCAAACAAGACAAGCTTGTTTGGATGAATGTCTATGGCCCTCTCTTTCCACATTATTCTTGCAAACACCAAACTCTCATTAAAAGGTTGACAGAAGGAATAAGAAATTATGTACACACCATTGAAACTAAACTGGATGCTTATTTGATGCTTACATGGACTTTGTATAGTATTTTCCCTGCCTTGGTCATAGATTAACTATGGTATCATCTAGTCTTTTCATATATATTTAAACATGAATATGTTGATATTGTAGTTTGACAAGTGGTCCATGTTCTATAGGTGATTTTGTACACAGAATCTTCCAGGTAATATTTAATTATATATTCTATGCTTTACCTTTTTATAGTTCTGAAGAACCTAAAGCACCACAAAAGAAGGTAAGATGATAACTTATTTGTCCATTTTCTAAAGTAAAAGCTTTAGCACAGCAAATCCATAAGCATCTTCTTTTAGTAATCATGGCTATATTAAAACAACACATTGAGAAATAGCTTTTAAGTGTCAAATTTTGCATTGCTACTCTTTTTCCTGCCATTGATAGGAGATCTATTGTAGTTCATGTTTCTTGTTTCTTTTTGCATTAATGTGAATCCTGATGATTCATTTTCAGCACAAAGTTCTTCTGCAGCTGTTCAACACAAGTGATGACAGAGCACAGAAACGCCAGCCTATCAGGGGCAGCGACGAAGGTAAGTTCCTTCTCTGCAAAGTTTTCTTGAGCCACTGAGATTTGCAGTAAATTTGTCTCTCTCAAAAAAATGGTCTAAAAATAAACAAAAGTACCTACCTACAGTTTTGAAGCCTGGCCTGAAGCAAACTCTGTTTGCTTTTGCTAGCCCAACATTCTCCATCATTGATTTGAAGTGCTCCTGGTCTTTTCCCTTAGTTACTTTTGCTATCAAACACTGTGCTTCCTCAGAGGAAGATGTAAAAACCTTTAAAATAGGGAATGAACAAGCCAGGTAAGAATGAGTACAGACAGTGTCCATGCAGGTAATGGCAGTGCAATAAATAGTGGGTGCTGAAGGTCATGTTCGAGCCTCTCTCTCTCCTACGTAGTTTGAGCTAACGCACAGCTGTTCCTTTGCAAGATAGGAGTCGACCAGATAATCATGCCATGGATCTCTGCGCTGTGGCACACAGCCTAGAAAACAAAATCTGCTGGTTTGCCCTATTGCTATTGTTTGATTCTCTGAAGAGATTAAGGTAAAATTTACAGCAGTATATCAGAATATAATTTTCAGTTGTACTGGCTTTTCATATTGTCCTTACTTCAGGCAGGTTAAAGCACTGCGATGTGAACAAAATCCTGAGCTCTGCTGATGAGATCTGTTCATTGTAAACAAAGATACATGCCGCTTAAAACTCAAATTTCTGAGGATTTCTTTGCAACTGCTAGGGCCAATCTCTCAATGGTTGTTTTGGTGCATCTTCATCACAGAAAATAGCTTCTGCTTCAAGGTGTTTTATATTAAAGGATAGCTCTTGCTAATGAACAACAGTAAAAATAAGGGAACAAAATGCAAGGTCATATAGCTGAGAAAGTTGGTGGCATAAATCAAATCAACGGAAGAGCCATTTTAAAAGCTGGAAGTAACTGCATATGAACAGCAGACATCCTGCCAGGCATGCAGCTTCTGTTGTCCATATCAGTGTTTCTTCTAGGTCTGCAAAGAGCAAAACAGTTGCTGCTGCCAGGGAAATAACTACTTCTTGGAGTCTGTGTGGACAGGCAGTAACTGCCCCTTTCGTATGGCTGCACCTTTCTCATTCGTAGGGCAGGCAGCACACTGAACATTGAAAATCCATGAACAGCTATAACCCCAGGGGCTGCTTGGCTTGCTTGACAGCTGAGCTGAAGGAGTATTTTGCTAACTTCTTCTGTCTTAAATTCATGTCACTTTGGGCTGCCTTGCTTTTTGCAGGCTAATGTACTATCATATTGATTTCTAGGCAGCCGGAGCCCTCAGTTCATGTATTAGTCTGTGAGCCAATTTGTACTGTACACTCAAGTGTATTCTTGTTGTTAGGGTATTTTTCTTCATCGTCTACAACATTCTTGATTCAGCAATTACATACTTGCTTGTAAAAAACAGGTTGCAACACAGTTTGATTTAAGTTCTGATTATAACCAAAACTATTTTCAAATCTATTTTGTAAATATGAAAATTATTTTCCTGTAATTAAGAGAGTTTGCAGCCAGTTTTCCTGACTCTTGAAAAGAAGTGTTGATTTAAAATATTATAATGTCTGGAACATAACAAAGTGCCAGATTAAATTGGCATCCCTAAATAATGTAGCAATACTGAAACACTAGTACTTCATGGTTTACTAAAAGCTCTGGGAAATCAAGAGATTTCTATACTAGAAATTGTAGAACATCTGAGGAATGGGGAGCTATCAAAACTGTTGTGATTTATTGTTGCTTTATTTGTTTCATTTGTGAGGAGTTGTTACTGAAGCGAAAGTAATTTGTACAGTAAAGTCTCTGTGGTTGTTACACATGGCATACACAGCGCAATCTTTTTTTCTTTAGTTCTGTTTAAGGTGTACTGCATAGACCAAACCTATACCACTATCCGGGTGCCAGTGTCTTCCTCTGTGAAGGAAGTGATCAGCGCTGTAGCAGATAAGCTGGGTTCTGGAGAAGGCCTCATCATAGTAAAGATGAGTTCAGGAGGAGGTACTGTATTTGCATCATCTTAAACACTTCTCACTTACAGTGAAGCAGAATGTCAGGAGGGATTGAAAGACTAATTCAGTCAAGGCTTTTATATCCGTGTGCATGTTTGGCTGGTACACAGGTTCTGTCTTAGAGGCAAGTCCTTTCCCTACTGCAGGCACAGACTGGAGCTCACATGGGAGACGGCAAAAGTGGAGAAGCTTGTGTATCTGCATGTTACAGAGCAGAACTACCCCAAGTTTCCTTCACTGTAGGACTTGTAAGCGTTTTTTTAACAACAGAAATAGGAGGTAAGCATGGATAATGTCAGGCTAGACATATGAATCAGCAACAGCAGAAAACACTGCAGTGCAGACATTCCAGTAGTGGTCACTACCATTCTGGCTGCTCTGTCCATGCAAACCACTACTGAGCAACTTAGTGCCAAGCCCACTGACCTAGTGTTTGCAAAGGGTCAGGAGTCAGCCCCCCACTATAGGCTGTGGAAATGAGAGAGTAACTGCAAGGTGAATTCTGCTGGAGAACTGGCGTTGCTGAAGTGCTCTGGTTGAGTATCACTGTGTGGACACACACAGAGCTAATGAGAGCTGTGTTGGAAGGCATTTTTGCAAACAGTGATGCCTGCCAAAAACAGCTTACTTCCTGAGAACTGACACCAGGCAGCTCTACGTTTTGCAGTTGCAGCAATTTTTTATTGTCGGATTTGCTGACAGCCAGCACATGCTGGAAGAGACTGTTTTGTAAGTTACTTCATTATCTTTTCTTTACCTGTGATGTGATGCTCTTTTAGAACTGCTGTAATGAGATTTGAATACAGTTGCATTTCATCACCTCCTTATGCAGTTGCTGTCTTCCCAGGTAATTTCTATTAAGAACTGCTCTCCAAATGCTTACAGCTCAGAAAAGAATTAATGGAGTCCCTAATTATGGCTGAATTTTTGCAGGTAGTTTCTAGAGATGGCAGCACAGGCTTCTTGACCTGTCTGTACACTTTGGGGCTGCGATTCTAGTTTTATATGCCAGTTCTGTGGGAGACTGGTTGAGGCTGAGCTTGTTGTCACATTTCTTCAATAAAGAGGACCTTGTCATCTATTTTGTATCCTGGACATTGGTTTACTGTGCAAAATTTGTTTCCAGAAGGGTGATCTGTGCAGCTGTTGGATCAGTCCTGCTGTAAATTCTACATATATATAACAAACAATATTTTGTTTCATGTTTACAGAAAAGGTTGTGCTCAAACCTCATGATGTTTCAGTGTTTACAACTCTCAGTGTTAATGGACGGCTGTTTGCTTGCCCACGTGATCAGTTCGATTCATTGGTATGTATGTATGTATGTATGCAGTTCTCAGAAAGTTCAGTTCTTCAGTTTATTTGAACACTTGGCCCTTTTTGCATTCTCAATGCTTTAGGTAAAAACTAGTGGAAACATTCACAACAAAGGGCCTGTCACAGTGCTATGAGATGAGCCCTGAAATTAAAACAAGGTAATGTTATGATTTCCTAAACTACAGCAGAAATCCATCTGATCCACATGACAGCACTTGATCCCAGTATTCTCTGTGTCACACTGAGCATGTAGGAAGAGCTGAATATTGTCGCTAAGACATGCAGTAATTCCTGATTACAGAATGATCTCCTCAAGGCCACAGGAATATATTCTTGAAGATAGATGTTACCAATTAAAGCATTCTGGAGACTTGATTCCAACAGTAAATTCCTTAAAATCTTTTATTTCTCAGCCCCACAAAATACTGTGTCAAAATCTCAGATGATTCTAAGTAGAATCACATAAAATATTCCTGGTGGAAAGTCTGTTTTTTCTTAAGTAGAATTGTTCATAAGTACTTACAGTTTATACAGTAATTTTAACAATCTCCATGGGGTCTGCTTTTATAGAGTTTGATTTGACTGTACTTTTTGTTCCTTTTATTTCATTAAAAACAAATGTCATTGCCAAGTCATGTCAGCATGAACTCTATTACTCCTAGCCTTGTTTCAGCCTCCTGTATGCTTTTAACAAGCCACTTAGTATGTATGCCTGATTTCTTTTATAGATATGGTAAAATCTATGCTTTGCTGCTGCTTTCAATTTAGTAACCAGGGAATGCACATCCAGCATACTGTAGTTCCATGCAGAGATACCTCTTGTTCAGTTTATTAAATTCTGGTGTTCCCTTAAGGTTAATTAATCCTGCCAAGTAGATACCCTCATGGGGCATGCTACTCTAAAGCAGGGGTGTTGCATCAGTACAACTATGCTGGGTACTTTTATATGGCTCTGCATTGTCTGTGTAGACATACCTTTGGCAGCAAATTGTCATGACTTTCTGTGCCTTTTCCCCTGTGCTATTTACCATGGATCAAGTACTCGAAATATTGCAGGGAGCTCTAAGATACAGGGCTGCCATGTGCTAGTTTTCATCAACTGGACTGACTTCAGCAGGAATTAGGGAGGAACGCTCAGCACCTTTAAAAAGGTTCTCAGCACTGCATAACAGAATACATCCCCTTATCAGCTGCATTTTTTCAAAGAGGTATAAACAAATTGAATAATGTTACAACCTTACCTCCCTCCCAGTTTAATCCTTTCATGTTCCAATTTCTGGCTGCTGCCTGTGCATGTACATTTATTCACATTATACTTGGCAATTCCCATGTGAAAATTGTTCTGGGTTAGATGAATTTTCAAATAGGCAGTGAGTTTACATCTAAGTGCTTCTTTCCTAGCCTTGGAAAATATGTGTTTGTTATGGTAACAGCTATGTTGTGTTTGTCTCCAAATAGGGGAAAAAAGCCCTCTTTCTGTCTATGGGCAATTCTCCTTCCACAGATTTCCACAAATGAGGATCTTCTACACAAAACTGCCGTACTTTTAATTCATACTCTGTCTTAAACTAAAGAAATTTTGTGTTTGTGCAAATCCCAATTCAGAGGAATCTGCAGGCTGTTATAAGATTGATGGCTGTCCTGATTTTTTTATGATAATACTTTGCTTATATACGCTATTTTTTTAAATTGTAGATGGAGCTTTTAAGGTGGTAATGCCTGTGGTTTAGTTTAATAATTTTTAATTAGTTTGTATTATGATGATATCTGAAAGACAAGTTTTCCCTAGAGTACAAAGCAAGAACTCATACAGAAATAAAGCTCCTACATACTGTGTGTTATTGAGAAAGTGATTTGATGTACTAATCCAGTCAGTCCTTTTTCTATTGCTAATATAATATTCTTATATAAAAGGGGATTCATTTAGTAAGCTCATTTTTGCAGTATGTAAATATGGTCTGTTAATCTTGCAGACTCTATTGAGTTTGTACTCAGAAAGGAGCCTGTTGACAATTCCCTGCTCTGTAATTATCTAACAAAGAGCCTATGAGAAACTGGGAAAGAAACTTATAAGTGAGCTCTACTGCCCTCTCCTGGAAACAAAGCAATTAAAACGCGGGTTCACAGGAAGCTTTACCGATGTAAGGCATTTGAATTTGCAAGAGGGTTGTTCGTTAGTATTTTAGCAGCGCTGGTTCAAACACTTTGACCCTAATATATACAACAGACTACTTCAAATCTGACTTGATCTCAAGCCATGTTTAAATCTCTCTTTAATATAAGATTTACTTGTGTGCAAAACTGTAGATCACATCTCATTTATTGCATGGTATGGAAGTGTCTTTCAAAAATGTTTTATACTTGAATGATTTAAAGGATTCTTTCTCATAAGACTGTGTGAATATAATTTTAATTAGCATAGCCAGGAGTTTTGCAATCACAAATAATGCATCCCTGTACTGTCAAAGAGAAAGTGAGGCTTATTTTATAAATGATCAGATCTTGCAGTCACTGCAGATTTCTGAAGTATGGCAGATGTAATAATTCTCATCATTAGAATGCTTTGCAAAAGTATTTGGCTTGTGCTTTGTGGCCTAGTTATTTGTGTATGTGAAAAAGGAAACTGATAACAAAAGCTTTGTGGAAAGACCTATGCTCCTAAACAAACAGACATGCTTTAGTTTTAGCACAACATGTATTGAAGTATTTATTTCTGGCTTCGCATTTTAGAACAATGCTAAAAATAACACACTGAGAACAGTCTGTTTTATTTCCTTACAGTGCCTCTGAAGAGCTTTCAGAATTTTCTTGACTATCCTGTGCATAGTGGATACTGATTTTGCACAGGGCTTCTCATTTCCTAATGCCAGCCTGTGGTTAAAAGCAAATTTCAGTTTTACTATTAGAAACATGCTTAGGAAAGTGGTCACACTGAAAAAAATAATCGGAAACATTACGGAAGAAAAGCACCAATCATGCAATTTAGTATTTCTAAAATATTTTTATACCATTTTTCCATTTGTAGGCACCATTACCAGAACAAGAAGGACCATCTGCTGGTACAGTGGGAACGTTCGAACTGATGAGCTCTAAAGACTTAGCACATCAGATGACAATTTATGACTGGGAGCTCTTCAACTGTGTGCATGAGGTATGAGGATCTATCTATTCAGCAGATTAGAATCTGTTAGAAAATGTTTAGTTGTACATTGTAGGTTTGTGCATTATTTGCAAAACTTTCTCTAAGCTTGATTTTCAAAAATACTACAATAAAGCCACCTACAAGTTTTGAAAGTATGAGGCATTCTTAATTTTATAGGCAAAATGCAAAAATAAAGTTAAACATCTCCTGAACGTGTGCTGCTTATTGAATTACTTTTGTATGTTTTAAGGTATTAAGCTATTTATACATAGTCTGTAGTTATGCTTTTAGTATGCCTCAGCTATTGTCTACTGGATTTGCAACCTGAATCCTTGTCATCTGTACAGCAATAAACATAAACTGCAGAGCAAGTTTCAGGCTAGATACTTACCTGGTCATTCTTAGCCTCTTTCCTCTGTCCAAAAGATGAGATTTCTAAAAAAAATCTCAAACTGTTTTCTTTTTCCTAGCTGGAATTGATCTATCACACTTTTGGAAGGCACAATTTTAAAAAGACCACAGCAAATCTGGACTTGTTTTTAAGAAGATTTAATGAAATTCAGTTCTGGGTGGTCACTGAGATTTGTCTTTGCTCTCAACTCAGCAAGCGTGTGCAGCTGTTAAAGAAGTATATTAAGATAGCAGCCCAGTAAGTATACAGTCATCTGTGAGCTGGAAATGAGGTTCAGTATAGTCAATTTGTTGTTATTTTTTATTTTCAGACAGCCACACACAGTAGAGGTTAAAATGTTCTCTATTTGGTAATTCTGTCCATTTCTTTATAGGGCTGTATAGAACCTTGTTGTCGTGGTTTAACCCCAGCCAGCAAGTAAGCACCACGCAAGGACACTTGTTAATACATATTATTCTTTCCTGTCCTACTCTCCATTGCTCCTTGATCCGTGATCTCTTAGGGCCATGTTTTCACATAAAATTTGTGAGTAAATATATTTCAGTTCATTAGGAGAATCCTTCATTTACCCTTACATGCATTAGCAAATATTAGTATGTGAATTAGTAAATATTAACAAAACCGAGCCTTAATTTTCTTGAGAACAGAAGTATTTCTGGTGCTGTTCAGGAAAACCGTTCTCAGAATTGCCCCGAGTGGGAAAACCGAAAGGGGAGAGCAAAGAGATGTCGTATGGAGATGCTGAGGCTCATGTTACCTTCAGTCTGCTTGGTATATTTTTCTAATACTTTTGTTTAAAAATGCAACAATATGAATGTCCTTTTTTGTTACTAACTGCTGGGTCTGACGTTGGATAGCGGTCAATTCTTGCTGTCTTCTATTCTTTCATTCATATTAAAACTTAAACTCTTTGGAGCCTTCATGCCAAAGATGTCGGCCTTGACTCCTTATCACTGAAGTCAAGGGCAAGGGTGTGACTGACTTCAGAGGGAGCAGGGGCGTGCCCCTGCCCTGCATAGCTACAGTTTTTTATCACTATTACCTTCTTCCTTCCTTTCCAGTTCGTGGTGTATTTATTACAGTCATCACCATCTGAACAAACAGTTTGCTGAGGTGTGCAGTGACGACCTGCCTGTTTAAGTGTCTACGACTTTGGGCATTGTGACTAGAGGCTTTTAGACAGTCTTACCAAACAAAGAAGTTATTACTTGCAGTTAAACCATGAGTTTTAACTTTTTTTCATCATTAAATGTAGTTGTGTGAAGGAAGAGATTGCTATTACAGCTTTGATGCCGCCCTCCTCCCAATTAATAATTCCACATAGCTGAAATCACTGGTCACATCGAAGCTCTGCATCAGTGTGCCTCCCTCCCGCGGGAAGGGCCCTGCTCTGCAAGTACCGACTTCCTTCTGGGAACTGCTTTGGGCCCTCTGGTCGGATTACAGTTGATCGAAGCTGAAGATTTTCAAAATCTAGTGGTAGGCATGCAGGATCAGGTTTATATTCAGAACAGAGGACAGAATTTACCTCTTTAGTTTCTAAAAATATACATACCGCATATTCCATTATCTCATTCCACAGAGCAAAACTGGAAAGCAAGCCGCCGGTCTGGCGGGCTGTGTCCAGGAGAGGGCAGTGGCACCCACACACAGACACGTTGGGGTCTTTTCTAAACTCAGAGGCATGAAATGGGAAAATGTTGAAATGTGGTAAATTAACATACAATAGTAATTTCCATAAACACTTGAAATCAAGTATCCTAAAGATTACAGTTAAATATCTCCTTAATAAACCACCCTAGCCCGTGGGTTCCTCAGTGTCATGGGTTTAATCCTATGCTATTTACAACAGCTTGACAACCTCCTGTTTACTTCCATGTTTCTGGTATCACTACAATGCTAAAAATAAATAGCTAAAAGCAGTCTGCTCTGCTGAGTCCTCTTTGTCTCTTAAAAGTAGAGAAATCCGAAGCACAAGATTTTCTTCCGTACAAACCAAGCAGGCAGGTTTAATTGCAGCTGCTGGAAAGGTGCTGGAAAGTTTTGCCAAGCTGCTGCCGTCTGTGCAGTGCTGCCATGGTAACAGGTGCTACAGCATGCGGTAAAACAAACACAAAGTGCACCGAAGTTAGAGGGGAGAAAAAGCCAAGGAATTGGATCAAAAGATGCGGGCCCAGGCCTTGAAGCAATATCTTTGAGGAAGTTTTGCTTGTGAAGATCCTTGAGACCTAATGAGAACTTTACCCTACCTAGAAGTACTAGACTCATTAGAAAAGTGTTCAGGGAGAACAGCTCAGTGCTGCATTATTAATCTTAGGCATGACTGGCGGTAACGAGATGCCTCGCACGTACTGATTTTCAAAGATAACTGTTACTGAGAACCCTGTTTCAGTTCTGTGACTTGGGGCTCAGATGCCATTGCAGAAGGCACATCATTTTGTGTCTGCCACCGCACGCACCCTGTGATGTGTGGTCCCTGTCTGTGCGGGCAAGCGCAAGGCCAAGTCCTGGCTCCAAGAGCTATGCACATGTGCTTTCAGTTCCAGGAGCCGTTGTTGCCTTTGCATCTGCTGGGAAAGGACGTAGAGGTTACCAGGTTCATCTCTTTTCTCCAGCCATTGTAGGATTAAGCTTTCAAAGAAAGGGGAGAAGTGAACTATATTTCCTACAGTGAGTTCTTCCCATATTAATTCTATTAGAAAGGCCTTCTAGGATGTACTTGCACATACTCTTACAGATATCCACAAACCCAGTTTGTGTATATTTCCTCTTTGCAGATATACTCACAGGCTATTTAGAAGCCTTCTTGTGTATCACTATACTCAGACACTTTCGTTCAGTTTTTGAAAATCATTCTTTCCACACGCATGCATATGTTATAAGCCCAAGGAGTCTGTAAGAAATTTTTGAAGGGTGTGTGTTTACAGAGAAAATGGCAAGATGAATATGCTCGTGTAAGTACCGAGAGATTTCAGCTACATGTGTGTTCGTGTTAGAGACAAGACTGTGTGCATATGTGTGTGTTCACAATTCATACTAACAGGAAGATTTTTCCAATACAGTCCGTACTGGGAGGCAGAGGAGCCTCTGCTCTGAGCTCACTGTGGTGCTTTGGAGGATCCACTTCCTGACATTTTACAGGCAGCATATATGCAGTGGAGTCATGCAGCACTGTTTGTACTACCTTACAGTGGTCCTCTATCTGGAACTGAGCTATTTAGTGTAGAGCCTGTAGAATTTACAGAATATTTGGTGTAGAACGTCATACATCTAGACGGATTTTAACAGGGACTTTGTCAAATTACGTTGCTTAAGAGGGTATTTGGCAAAACTTTTCCTTTTTAAAATGAAAGAGAGATTCAGCTTACATATTGCAGGTACATTTGCAGCTGCCTACTATGTTTGAGCACTACTGCTGTGTGGCACTAATTATTTTTACCGTGCCGCAATTTATTCTCAATGTCACAGTCTGTGGACAGATATCCCTTTCTGGATTTAGTTGTGCCTGGGGAAGAGGTTATCACTGACAGCCTATCCTGGCTGCTTTTCATCCTTATCTCCCCTCAGATCCACTAATGAGGCACTCCCTGACCTGCTCTACTCAGAATAAGTTGGGGTGGCTTTAGCATTTCAGCTTATCTTCGCTAGCCTTGCTCACTGTCCCTAATCTGATGTGGGAGAATTTGTATGAGCAGCTCTGCCAAAAGATCTGAGGGGGCAGCAGTCTCCAACAGACAGACCATCAGATGGGAGAGATCGTTTTTTCACATGCTCAGTGTTCACACAGTGCAGACAAAAGTGAGGCCCAGATCTAAAGGACTCACCCACTGAATACATCAAGTCTGGTGAAATGGAGGGACAGAAAGAACAGAATAACAGTAGGGTGATGTGGCAATTATGGAGTCGGACAGTAGGATGTGATGACTGCACTAATTTCATCTGGAGCTGAGGATACCTCGGAGGAGCTAAGAGCTTCAGCGATGAATAAAAAAACCCTGAGAATCATAGCTTGAATCTTGTGAAAGTTTTCTTGGTAAACAGCAAAAGAAGCAGAGACTGAGGTGCTGAAACCAGATGTTGGCAAATCAGTTCTGAAAAATAGCAAATTATTTGCAGGAACCTCGTGAGACAGATTTATGAGATACAGGCTTTGTTCTCTCTCTTCCCTTCCCATTGAGTCAATGAGCCACCTGATGCAGTCCCAGCTGAGCAGTTGTGTGGGCTGTTCCTGTCAGATTGTGTCTACTCCCGCATATGGTGTATTGGATCTTCCATAACACTCAGTTGCATGTTCCAGTTTTTCCTGATTGGTAACAAAAGTTCTCCTTTGCATTAGGGATGAAGCGTGACCTAGAGCTCCTAGTGCCCAGGACCTCTTTAATGATGCTGGTAACAAATGGCAGTTCTTTGCTTGAAACATCCTAAAGAGTTCCAGAATCTACAAGTACTAGTTAGAAAACATACAGCGAGAGAGGTCACTGGCACACAGGCATCTCTAGACAGCTGGTCTTTTCCCTTTAAAAAAACTCAGTGGCCCTGTAAACTGCGATGAAGATTGTCTAGGGACAGCTTCCAGCATTCAGTAGCTGTTCAGAAGCTGTCAGCAAGTTCTGCAGCAAATGAGGGTGTAAACCAGTTGCTTCCACTGCTTCTGGTATTCCCTAGGACTGAATTGAGCCCAGTTTCAGGACTGTGTTTCTGGGTGGGGAGGAACTTCAAAGACTCTTTTAATGTCCTTGCAGAAGCTGGCACCCAGTGAAGTGGAAGTAGGAGGTCATTTTAGGAGGGAGGGGAAAGGAGCCTCCAGAGTGTGGTGAATTACACATTGGTGAAGTGGTGTGCCACAGGTATGCTGGCCAGGGCTGCCCAGATTCAGTCACATCTATGCTAGATGCCTGGGTTCAGCTCTCTTCAGGTTGTCATGTGTACTTCTGCCCTGACTGATACATACAACTTAAAACCTGGCCCTTTGTGTTTCAGCTGTAAAGAATACAAAAATCTGAATTCCTTTTTCGCTATTATTATGGGACTGAGTAATGTTGCTGTGAGCCGTCTCTCGTTAACATGGGAGGTAAGTCTCAGCTAAAATCCAATTCCAAGAAGTTTGACAGGGACTTGTGTTTTTAGTTAGCAAAAACATGACTTGAGCCTTTATTATTGATAAAATTAGATCTACTAATTCAGCTCCTGAGCAGAAGCCTTCAGCTAAGCCTGACAATTTTTATTAGTAAGGCAGTATACCCATAGATGTGTTGAATACTCAGAAGCAGTTAACAAGAGTAACAACAGCAGCTTCTATTGATGAGCTAAACTGCCCAACAGGATGAGGGAGTTTGCCAGTTAATCTCTTACGTCAGCCCATCCTCTGGCTTTACTGATCATTTAGTGAGATCACTCCATAGATACTTCTCTAAAATCCATCCTCTGTTTATACATATTATTTTCTGATCTCCATATGGACTCTGTTGCCCTATTAAAATGTGGGTTTGTCCTAACCTGTTCTGGTTTTCTCTCTGACATGCATTCTCCTGGTTACTATCAGTTTGGTCTTCGTTCTGAGCTTCCACCTTTTTCTGTGGCTTTGCTCTTTTGTATGTTAGTATATAAAAAGGGTGCAATGTCCAGCAGGGTGAGCTAATAAGCACATGTAACCACTAAGAACTGGTTGTCAAAAGCAGTGCAGATTTGAATGTGCATGTATTTTGTTCATTAGAAATTCAAAATAGTTAGCACGACTGAGGTCATTGATGCAACTGAGACCAAAATTTGAACACGTTTAAAAAAGTGCTCTGAAGTAGGAGATCAGACTAACGCATCTGAGAAGACACCAGTCCAATTTTCAAAAGTACGTGTTGCAAGTGGTATATACAATCGGTGCTAAAGGCAAAGATTTGCACATCAGTTTCTCAAAATAATGACCCTTCGTTTGTGGCTACTGAGAGGAATAGTTGGGAGAGCTGAGACAGTACAGGAGTAGTATGAAGAGAGAAGAGGGAATTGAATGTATATACTACATACAGCAATCTGAAATGGGCACAGGGTCTGAGCTGGAGGGGCACAGATCATTTGTAGGTGTGGGATATGAACTTGAGGTCAGGGAAATGTTATCCCACTCTGGTCTGTAGGGCAGTCGGTTTATAAAGAGAATCGCTGCAGCTTGATTTTTAGCCAGATATATATATACAGAACATACTTAAAAAAAACCCATATCAAGACCTGATTTTTGCTATATTATCATGCATTTACATTAGTTGCATGCACAAATTGGATATTTGCAGGTGCAAATGTCCAATTATACCACTTATTTCACAAATACCTAATCTGCATGCATATGCAAACTAGGCACACAGTTGTTCACACACATCATTAAAAATTAGGCCCTTGCTGTGGCACAGTGTAAATATCTTGCTAGGGTACACACTCCAAATGTAGAAAGTATTGCAAAAAATCATTTCTGCACTATAAAGTCTCTATTAATTTTTAATGTTACACGCTCCCAGTAGTAGTCTGATTTAATCAGCAAATACAGAGAAATTTCTTATTAAAACTAGAAAGCTGACATATTCTGAGTGTGCATAAAACATTACTGTGATCTCTGAAACTAATTTATAACATATCTTATAGTCTTTATAGTAAAATTTTTTAATATGTATAACATAACATATGAAAGAAAATATTTAGTAAAGCCCATGTCATCCCAATCACTGCATGATCAACTGACCATAATTTATTTGTGTAGGTATTCTGAAAAACTATTCATTAATTTATACCCCAGAAAGCAGTAGAGGCCCTTGGCTGCTGGGCATGTCAATAATTTGAGCAATAGTTGGTGATATATCACCATGAACAAAAAAACCTCCTGGAAATGCCCAGGCATGGATTTGAATGTTGCAAGGGCAGTTCATCATAGGTATGAATAATTAAGCTGAGCTACCCCTACGCAAGCTGTGTGTAAATTATATTTTCAGATTGGCTATAATCAGAAATGTCCTGAAGCCATTGACTTGAACTTTCACTTACATTCTGAATTCTGTGATTGCGATGTGAGCCAAACAAAAATCTGAATCTAAACATCCCAAAGGAGTACATTCAAGTTGGGGTTTAAATCAGGATCCAGGTTTCATGGCTGGTCCCGTCTCTATTTATAATCTGGTTGCTAGGAGACATGTTGTATTTTAGATTAGCACATTGTTAGAAATATCTGGCAAAAAGAGCACTTTCCTGACTTAGGGCGTTGTAGAAGGAGCTAGCATTTACAGTAAAATTACAACACAAATTGGATTTAATTAAGGTTTGCTATTTTTGTTTTTATTAACAGAAACTTCCAAGCAAGTTCAAGAAGATCTATGCAGAGTTTGAAAGCTTAATGGTGAATAGCAATAGATCCCTTATTCTATGCGCAATCTGAGCTAATTCAGTTTCTGAGTAACTGATTTGAATTCCTTGATTCAGAACATTTTATATGTCCTTGTTTGACTTTAAGAAGTTTATGATCCCATTTTAGAGCTGCTAAAACAAGTATGTATGACTAATAAATTATACTCTTAGGAACCTACTCTGAGAGAACTTATGTACCACTCAAAGTTAATCTGGGAACTCAGAAAAGCTTTATCACGTTTTCCAATAGTATGTATGGGGAAATTATATTTTCCAACCTGGATTTTTCCGGGCAATACATTTTAGTGTTACAACATATGCAAAACTGGATCTGCAGCTGCAAGGAGGGAGGAAAAATGTGTGGTTCCTTTTATGAACAATTTTTTTGTAATCATATCGTACCTTGCTATTTGGCATGAAAAATGTTTGTTTTTAGCGGCTGCATTCTCATCATGTAAGCTGTATGGGAGAATGATAAAAGGTGTCTTAGTTTGCAGATGCACTTTTAAAGCCACGGGAGAAAATAATGATTTTAATAAATGCCATGACATCTAAATGAATGCATACAGTGTCTCAATACATATAATAATATATATTAGTAATTATTTGATTTCTCTTTTTTTCATAAGGATCCATCAAGAAACCATAGGGCCTACAGACTAACTGTAGCTAAATTGGACCCTCCAATAATTCCTTTCATGCCACTACTTATAAAAGGTAAGCTTGGATGTTACCAGAATTATTAACTTGAAAGCTATTTGTCAAATATTTGAAGAATAAAAGTAGCAGCAAGAAAAAGCAAAAATCAATCTCAGTGTGAGGTATGATCTTTTTCCGTTATAAAAAGCATGACACAGAGACAAGAAAAACTGCTTTAGTACATCTGAATATCATACCTCAATTTTACTAGTCTCAGAAATGCTGCAAATTAAAACCTAAATGTTTTACTTTTATAGCTGCTTTGATTTTTGTAAGGGATAGATGAAATGTTCTACTGTTTTGTATGGCCATGATTCAGTAATGGGCTTTTATGTGGCTTTTATTTCTATACAGACATGACGTTTACTCATGAGGGAAACAAGACATTCACTGACAATCTAGTCAACTTCGAAAAAATGGTATGTATGACATATTTGAAACAAAAATTTAAAAAGACCTCCCTATTCATCTCTTCAAGAGTGAATTCAACAATGACTTCCAGGGCTAGAGAAAGTGAAGGCAGGACCAAGAGCTGGCAGAAATAGTCTGTGTTGTGCACAGCGCCTGGGACCTCTGGGTTTCTGGAAAACCTCACAGAGGTGGAGAAGCAACTGCCCACTGAGCCATGCACAGCCAAAATGTTTCCTAGGAGAGGCAGCAGCAGTGACAGGAAGCAGAGCTGTTAGAGACAATTTTTAACAGCCAGTTTGGGACCAAGCTGTGATTTTAACTGCTGTTCCTTCAAACAGGACTGAACTGCCTCAGGCTGGGATAGTTCTGCATTGCTCCTCAGAGAATGAAAGGAGCTTTAATACAGAACATGCACAACATCTTATTTTGTTCTTTCCTTTAACACGTGAAAGGAGACTTCTTGCTTTCATATTGGAAAGGGGGATCAATGGTAGAAGGTTAGATTACGCCAAAATTTGATTTATTTTAAATTCTGCACCTCAGCTCTCATCATTTCAAACACCGCTGTCAAAAACTGCAGGCAGGCAACTTCCCATGGCAGAAATCTCAACTGAAACTCAAGTTTCTCAGCAGTGAGAAGCAGTTTTCTTGGTTGCTAAGGCCATGTTCTTAATTAATGTGGTTAATGACACCTACATCTGAGAACCAGGGTTAGCCAAGCCCAGCTATGAGCAGCTGCACTGCAAAACCAAACCTGACTTACTGTTTCTGCAGTAAAGCTCCATTCAGCAGCCATGCTAGAGCATATCTACTCTGGCACCTATATCTGCTTGTTCTTAGTACTACAGTAACCAAAACCACTCCATGGTTATTTCCACTGCACTACGGAGGAGCTTGTCTTACCTGCTGAGCACTGATACCGCAGAGGGGAAGAGAGGAAGACTTTCAGCTCTTTAGAAAACTTCACAGAAGAGTGCTCATCATTCTGAGTGAATTCTTCGCTTAGATTTTAGTCTGTAGCTCCAGGACAGCCTCCGTCCTAGGGTGAAAATACCTCTCTACTAAGCTGAGACTTTTTTGTGGGTCAATGGTAGTGCTAATGCCCGAGTAAGGGCCTGACCTCACTTTGCACTAATGACATTCTGTAATTGCATATGCAGAGTGTGTTGCCATCTCCTTCCAAAGGCCTTGAGCCTTCTACCTGCAGAAAAGGACTTTTTCCTGGACTGCTTCTTCTAATTAGATAGATAAATATATATATTTTAGTGTAGATAGTAAATATTTTGGGGAACACAGTGGATCTCAGACTTGGCCAGAGCACCTCCAAACCAGGAGGGATGGCAGCTGCATTGCTATAGCCATGGCTACGTGGCTGGCTCCATGTTCTCCACCTCACTTGGCCTGCTTACACCTCCTGAGCCAGAAGAGACAGTACAGGCCTCAGAGCTGTGTGCCTCAGGCTCTTCTTTATGCCTGATTATGTGTAAAAGCCATTACAGGAGGCTGGAGCTCTCTTGTGAGCACTTGCCCATAGACAGAAGTTCAACCCAGGCTTGTCATTTAGAAATGGTTCTGCACCACTCTATACCACAGTTTGGCACTCCCAAGGCCAAGAGTGAATTTTATAGCAGCTTAAACTGATCTATATCTAGGCTGCTGCAGGTCTGCCCTTTTCACCCTAGTCTGCACATTGCCTTATCTTCAGCAGTATGTTATCTCCGGAACATGGATTTACTAGTAGCACCCAAAGGTTTTAAATAAAATTTTATACTGCATGAATGTAGTATCACCCATTTTGATCAGTAATCTGAGCTTTGAGCATTTCCTTTAGGAGGGCAAAGTGAAGATCAATTAATGTATTTTTGATGCTATATATTTTTCAAAGAATCAATATAATGTCTCCTGTTCCTCCACACAACAGAAAGGGAAACGTTCTCCTTTCTCAGTATTCTAAACCTTTCTTCAGTTAGTGCTCTACCTAAAAGCTCACTCTGCTTTTTCTCCAGGCCTTACAACAAGTATATCTTTTGTGTTTGTAATGTTCTTCACTGGCTATTCTGCATGCTTCTATGGTGTTTTTACTGCTTCTCTCAACCCATAGCTCTTCAAAGCAACATATTCAGATTCCACCCACATAATTCATTCAACTCCTAATGTGGACCTGGCAGTTTTTAGCTTTTTGCATGTGTCATCAGGTCAAGCAGAGAAGAAAAGCCTACTGTTAAACCTCAGTCACTACCGCCTACTTGCGTTAAGCTTACAACTGTCATATCCACACATAATTGCCAGATATTAACTAGTGAAGACAAGACCACTCAGCCAGATAATGCACAGATAAATTCAGCTCTCTTTTACATAAGCATAAACTCAAGGTAAATCTGTGATGTTATTCTGCCATTTTCAGGAGAAAAGCAGAAACCAGATCTCCTTACAGGAATCCTGTCCTGCCATTTGTTGTTTCTGCCTGTTTGTTCTGCTGCATGATGTTCTGTCACAACCAGATGGAGATACCTCTGAATATTGCTGGGAGCCACTCTATTACTGATCTGTCTAAAACATCTTCGTTCTTTGGAAAATTATTTCCCTTGATCCA